>NW_025776307.1:0-119270 GCF_021130785.1 Homalodisca vitripennis
TGACAGGAAGGAACATAGGAGTATAGTAATTTGGTAACCATGATTTATCTCTGCACTACACGGAGAGAAACCCATAATGATTTGGTTTCTTTCTAAACAGCACAAGGGGACGCAGTCACGTCTGCCTGTGTTTGCTATGAAACCCATAATCGTTATTACGATCTATAGAATTCTTTTTGATACTTGTTGGCTATGTGTGTATATTATTTTAGCTTACACCGGTCAATACTTTTAAAGAAAGACTATACGAGTCTACTTAAAATATACTGGATTAAAACTAAAACTTATTTTAACACCCTATTAAACTTATTTACTTGTATATTTACGAAATGAAAACTAATAATTTCTATAAAAACGAAGGTGGTATGATTTTTTTCCCCCCCTTTTTCTTCTAGTATACCTGACAATAAAACCCACAACTAGAAATAACAGCAAAAAAATATAGGTAAAACAAGTACATTGTTCCACGTTTGGAAAACCTGAATGGATGTTTACTATTAAATAAAGGATTTATTGATAGAGAAGGAAGTTTTGTTGGATCTTGGTAAAATTTCCCCCAAACACGTGAGCTAACTCAGGTCCCTTTTTTGTGAATTGTATTCAGTTCACAAAGGTGGAAGGTCCGGACTAGCAAGGGCCAATCAAAAGGGGTTATAAGTATCTAAATAAATGTTTACCCAAATTAACACTTGTTTAGTAGGTTTTGTGGATCCTCAAAATCTACCCCTTTAGAAGACTCCGAAAATATGTATCCGCACCAGCAAACCAATATATAGCCATAATGGCAACATCTTATATATATTTATTTTGTTGTCTGAACGGGGATGAAATGTATCAATTATTTACAATGTCTGAAGGTTGATTTTAAAATTTATAAATGCAGAAAAATTATATCATCTTAAAAGAATTATATCGATTTCACATGTATAATTAACACCCGCTTCTGATACATCTTACACCCAAAAACATGGGGAAAAAATCTTTTTCCGTTACTAGGAAAAACATCCCTTATAATTCGATTTCAAGGGGGATTACTCCATGGTGGCAAGTTTTGATCTTACCTCACGAGACCATCGTAAGTGGATTTTTATCTTACACATTCATTACTTTACAATTCTTCTGGCAACACGTCTATACTAATAAAATTTTACAAAAATAACGATGAACACTATTCAATTAATTAGAAAATGTGTGATGGTTGCTAATAGCTCAAGTATTTTCTTTTTAATTTGTTTTTAAAAATTTTTTTATTTTTTTTTTTTTTTTTATTTTTTTAAAAACAATTTAAATTTATTTTGAATTGTTTTTAATGAATATTTTTGTGAAAAGGTAAAACTTCCTAAAAGCATAAGTAGATCTTTAGTCTATACTACATGAATTATTCAATACAAAAATTTCCCCCCTCCATCTATAATAATTTTTTATAACTACTGCAGTCGTAAAATTTTGTCGAGTAGCAGTGCAATAATTTTACGAAGGTAGAGCCATCATTAAAGATCTTATACACTTCAGCTCAACTTTTATAATCCCAACCCTGCGAGCAGCGGCTTCTCCGTAATAAGATGTATATCGTATATTGTTACGTATAATAATTTTAATGTTTTAGTACATTTAAATCAATTAATTTTCTGGTTATTTTAAACAATTTATTTTTAAGAATAAACAAAGTATAACGTTATAAATAGTGAATTATAACACAAAACATATTTTATAATAATACTCTTGGGGATAAGAGATAATTTCTTTAGTTTACCGTTAGAAAAATGCAAGCTTATTAATTAAAGGAGTACTACTGACAATTTTCTTTTAACAATCCCCAAGTTATTAGATGGTTTATTATTATCTACCTTATCAATAAAAACTTTTATAAATTTATATTTTAATTTCTGAATAAGTTACTGCACTTCTTAAATAATTGTTGCTTTAAAATTGTTTAATCAATACTTATTATTTTGTATTAATTAATAAATAAAACCTATTTAAACTATCTACAACAAGAATGCTAAAATAGAAGAGTGAACCTGTATAATGTATCCGGCTTCCAGAATTAGTCACATATTCCGCTATAAATGAATGACTAAAATGAAAAAAATATACAGCCCTTAAGTTGATATTTATTATTACCCGAAAATCAATCAAGCTTCCGATTTACCAATATGCAATAATGCCACACATTCCTTAGGTTTCTATCAAAGGCTGGAATGTGTCGAAATCGATTTTTCTTTATTCTGACCACCATATCAACTCTCTTGAGGACATGAAAGTGTGTGCTTGCCATCAATTTTGTACCTTGTGGTGGTATGATAATTGTGTAAACAAGATTCAGCATCCTCTCTGACCAATATCTAAGTATACTATATATACTATAGTTCTACTAGAATATTATAAAACGTCCCTTGATTACGAATGGTTGTTTGAAAGTTCAAACTAAGTGTTACAAGCAGTCTACGTATCTCTTGCATATTGCATGCCTATAATTTATTTCTATTTGCCTTACAATAACACCTGAATATTTTTGCACCAAAACATGTAATTGGTACAAACTTTTTAACTGTTACAGCAGCAACGCATAATCGCCAGATTAACTTTGACCGGAGTTTAAGTAGTTGTCTAAAAAAGTTTTTAAAATTTTATTGAAGCAGGTGAATTGCCTGCAATTGAAAATCTTACATGGAACCTTCTGGAACTTGGCTAAAATTGAAATTAAATCAGAAATATGCAGTAATTGGTATTAAAATCACAAATTACATGATCAGTAACAAACTAAATGCAATGATTATGGTTCTACAGGGTGAGTTTTAAGTCCCTTCCCCCCCTATTTTTTTTTAAACCGTATAAGTTAGGAGGTTTAAACTCCGTACATATTCGTTAGACCTAAATATCTTGTTTTTCATGGGTTCATTGCACTCTCCACCTCCAATGGGGGACGGTCCACGAGGAGTAAGCCGAGATTCTTAAATGTAAGCATAGGTTGATATGCACATCAAATTAAAGGTCTCTGTAAGTAGAATACAATGCCGCAAACCGGAACCTCAAAAGGTTCATCCTAATGAAAAATTACAGGGTGTTAAAATGTACAAAATAGAAATGTGTTATTATCTGCGTTTTATCGCGCAACTTTTTAAAAGTTCATTTCAAAACCAATTTTTCTATTGCTGTTTATTCTTTAAAAGAAACTTTATTTTGTTGTGTTTAATGATTTTAAGGGATCACTGGAAGTCCGAGATCTAGGAGTTAACTAAGGATTTAATAAGAAGTCGATCATGTGTTGTGTCGCCTTGTAAGTATTTTATTTAAAGAATTGTTGTCTTAACAAAGGTTTTAGACCCATTTATTTTTATTTCAACAGCGATTCCGGTTCTAATATTGTACGATTCCGATACTAGTAGGTTGTTACTTACCCTTTTATTGTAGTAGATGCTCAAAACCGATTGCCTGTTACTTCCTGACAGTAGTATAGTCTGTTAACAAATTCACTCCTTACACGGGTTAGGGATTTCTGGTGTTACCTTCCTGCCAGGCCTCAGTAATTCTGTTCCGAAGATCTTCCACACATGCGACTGGTTGTACAATAAATCACAGACTTCAAGTGTCCCCACAAAAAAAAATCCAGTGGGTTCAAGTCAGGGGACCGTGCCGGCCATTCTATTGCCCCGCGTCGTCCTATCCACTTCTCACGAAAATGTACATTAAGGTAACCACGAACATTAACATCGTAGTGTGGAGGAGCACCGTCCTGCTGGAACCTTACTTCTTCTCGATTAAACTCCCCAACATTAGTGCGAATTGTATTTTCTATTAATGGATGAATATTATTTTGGAGCATATGTAAATAAAACTTTCTCCATTTAAATTTCCGTCAATAAACAGTGGTCCAATCACGTGGTTACCAAAGAGACCTGCCCAAACAGTTACTTTCTGGGGATACTGGGTATGATGTTCTCTGTGAACATGGGGATTAGAGTTATCCCAGTATCGGCAGTTGTGTCTTATTCACTAAACCATTTACGTAAAATGTACTCTCATCACTAAAGCAGATATTATTTACGGTTGTTGGATTTGCTATAATTAGTCAATCCATAGTTTCACAGAACTGCAATCTTCTGTCCGGGTCATTTTCATTTAATGCGTGATGTAGCATAATTTTGTAGGGATGAACTTTGTGCTTCTTCAGGGTAGTTATTGCTTTGCGTTGTGATACCCCGATATTGTCTGCTATTTGTCTCGAAGAGGTTTGAGGATTTTCCACGACTGTACAAAGAACCTCAAAATCAACTTCTTCTGACAAAGGAGGACGGCCTGAACGTTTTGCATCAGTAAACACTACCAGACTCTCTAAATTTTGTTATTAACTGCCTTAAATAGGTTCTGCTAACAGGTCTTTCTGGATGGTTTTCATTAAATCGTCTCATTGTTTCGTGGTAATTATTCCCAGAAGCACCAAAAAAGAACACCATGTCAACTTTTTCTTGAAGAGTGCGAGACATGTTTCTAACTTTTAACCAGCACTAAAACTAAACAAGGTCAGTAGCCACACTGCAACTAACAAGGTCAGATACTTAGGCCTAATGGCCCAAGTAACTGAAACCAAACATAAACATGTCTCCCAGATAACAAACAACTTTCACTTTTACAACGACACAGGGACTATGTCAAAGATTACATTTAAAAATGCAGACCCCAGATTCTGTACAAAATTATTATTAACAAAATTACGAATTATCCTTTTTAAATTCAGATTGTAGCACCGTTTCCAGCGTTAAAAGGCAATGTTAAACGACACATCACATGACCGACTTCTTATTAAATCCTTTAGTTAAACTCCGCTAGATCTCGGACTTCCAGTGATCCCTTAAAATCATTAAACACAACAAAATAAAGTTTTCTTTTAAAGAATAAACAGCAATAGAAAAATTGTTTTGAAATGAACTTTTAAAAAGTTGCGCGATAAAACGCAGATAATAACACATTACTATTTTGTACATATTTAACACCCTGTAATTTTCATTAGGATGAACCTTTTGAGGTCGCTTTGCGGCATTGTATTCTACTTACAGAGACCTTTAATTTGATGTGGCATATCAACCTATGCTTACATTTAAGAATCTCGGCTTACTCCTCGTGGACCGTCCCCCATTGGAGGTGGAGAGTCAATGAACCCATGAAAAACAAGATATTTAGGTCTAACGAATATGTACGGAGTTTTTTAAACCTCCTAACTTATACGGTTTAAAAAAAAAATAGGGGGGAAGGGACTTAAAACTCACCCTGTATATCTTGTTATCTGCTTTTTTATGAAAGAATGAATCTGTTATTACTTGTAATAAGTAGGTTGACCCGGCAAAATAAATACAAAGTAGGAGGTATGACTATTCTAATAAACAGCTATTTTAGATATGCCCAATTCATTCACTGATATATTATAACTGAATCGCTAAATCGTATGGTGTAAAAAAATATATTCAAGAGGCCCGATTGTTTCAAGTGGCTGGCCTAAGATTGTCGACACTATCACTCCATAATGTTTGTTAAGTTTTCCACATTACAAGATTGTAGCTAACTAATCCTAAATATTTGGAATGAGGATTAAAAAAAAAAAATTAAAATACTCAAGATAGAATTCCACAGTGGAAATCCCCTTCTTCTTCAGTCGCTGTCAGCCCTTTCAATTTTTGTTTTGATTTTTCATGATTTATGCATAATTTAAAAACTGTATTTTAATACTACTAATTTGCAACTATTACGTACTTTTATAGAAATCTTAAAAACTGTTTTAAAAAATTGCCTATGTTAGGGCAACCGCAATGTCTTTATTGTTTGCTTTTTGCATTTACATTCCATTTATTTAAGTCCAATTTCTTCTATGACTATCCCAACGATTACTCGTATATCGAGTTTCTTAGAATGTGTACCTATATTTTTACACGGGTATTTTATAGAAGTATGGATATAAATTCTAGTTTTTATATCTGCTTTAATCATTTTAATGGATGGATATATTGCCATGTCCAGAATATGGACACGACAAATTTTAATGATTATTAATTAATCATTATTCCTGATTGGTTTTGTTGGATGTTTTGTTTATACTGACAAAGAAGGAATTTGCAACTTATTATTACAGTGAAACAAATTAAAATACAATTCACATAAACTATTATATATTACATATTCATAAAACTCTGTATTTATTTAACAGGCTTTAGAAATAATGTAGTGTATTTAATATACGTAACTATGACTCTAAAATAGAGAGTAATAAGCACCAGATAGTAGGTTAGAGCGCTTAAAAATTTCGGGTGGGCGAATGATTGTATCTTTTTAAATGATCTCGTATTGCGTTTATGAGCTTCCATTGTTTACGGTGGTATTAAGCATGAGAGATTATATCTCATAATGGTATAAGTAATTTAAATTCACACCCTTATAAACACATATTGAGGTAGTAGTGTGACTACTACAGTACAAAAAAAACCCAAATACTATCCCTCCAGTTGCTCAACACGTCAAGAATTCCCCCTATCTCGCCTTTCATCAAAGTTTCTTGTTCCACATTATTCTCAAAGATATAGTTTTGTTGTAATGTAGATCTTTCGAGTATTAATAGTGAACATGTTCCTATCAACACTCTCAACAGACTTGGATGAATAACAAGATGGTCTGCCGATTGAAAGATCGACTGATTGAAGAACAGCTTAACCACTACTTAAAACAATCCTTTGATCGGATAGTAGTCGGTATAGTTAGTATTTTTTGAACAGTCAAAGTTATTTCTGTATTGATAAACCAGATATATAGTTTTTCGAATGCCAATCTCATAATTGTAGTTGTAGAATTACTGTAAATAACCATCCGATCATGCTTAGGTTTTAGGACGAGGTATTTTTATAAAACTAATCTGCAGGAGACTAGCAAAGTTAAAATTAAATTTGCCATAGTTATTGTTTTTTCAGTATAAAATCTAGATGAATACTAGTATTATATTAGAGAATCAATTGTGATGATGTTGCACCGTTGAAAATTTTAAAGCTTAATAATGCTGTTATATGAAAAAATAGGTTCTAATGTGATCCTATTCATCACCGTAGAGAACAACGATAACGTTTAGAAGCTAGAAACTCTATTTGGAGTTTAGAACTCATCAAGTCTCATGGTTGGTTCGCTGTCTCAGATACGGTTGTGGAAATTTAATACTCTTCAGCATCAGGTTGAGAATTGTGTTTTCAAGTTAAAAATTTAAAATTATGTGCACAACTAAACTCAGCCTTTTTTCCTGAACGGTGTAATTTTAACAATTAATGTTACAAAGCTAATAAAATTGATCGGACATATTAAATACGTGATGTCCTGGGCACAAATTACAAACAAAGAATAAATTAAAAGATTTTATGAATTGGAGAAGAGAACTGATATAAAAGCTAGACAGGTTTAAGGTTTTACATTCTCTAGGACAGGCAAAGTCACCCGAAGTTTGTTTTTATCTGTCAGACAGCTCGCCAATACAGTTAGTTTTGCACCTGGAAAATATGTTAAAAATATATATAAATGCATAAGTCAATGCAATTTATATTTTAAATATTTGTACTTATAAAGATATACATTTCGACATTTGCGGATATTAATGTTTCGCTCCTGGAAATTTATAAGTTTGCCCAAGTAACAAATGCATTTTTACCACTGGGCACAACAAAACCCGATGTGTCACTTAAATCTGGGTAATCATATTGATGTACAGTAGCGGTATATCTCTAACCGTAAATGTCAAGATTCTGGGATGCAAAGGTAATTCAATAGGTCTAGTCTACTACAGGAGATGACTGGTGGAGATGGTGTGGTTCGTTTTAAAAAAGTATATACGATTGTTCTTGCAAGCCTCAACAAGGGTGTTCCACACCATGCCTGGTTTGGCTGGAGAGGCTGGTCCAGAGCTGGCCTTCCCTTCTTCCCGGGGACATGACTTTGAGATTAGTACCCTATCTCTTCCACAAAGATCTCGATTGGAAGCGACCCCTAACCTTCTAAACACTTAACCATAGCCTGAAATGTCCCGTCACTTCTGAAGCAGCGCGAAGGTTGTTATTGGATTTAGTGTAATTTATTAGCTTCTTGATCCTAAGAGAACAAAATAGTGTGCATATACCCGAAATAAAAAGAATAATGATCACGAAACCGTTTTATAATCCTTTAAGTTGCAACAAAATATAAAAATTTTAGTTTTTTAAATCTTTACAACACACCTTTACCTCGTCAGACTAACAATTTTTTTAAATTCACGTAATCGTACAACTAAATATTGGCTTAAAAATTAATCACGTTAATTTCTGAATTTAGACTATCTAATAAGCCGATAAGAATGCTCTTGCAACTAAGATTTATTACTACTGTTTTAAACTCATATTTTCAACAAAGATACTTACTAAATTAATTCTGGTAATGTTTTATTTATGCAGAGTACTCTCTGATTTTCAGCTGAGGCATTTTTCACCACAATGACTCATTCCAGTTTTTAATGAAATAGAAAGTATTATTTACAGTGAAAGTAGAATTTTTATAGTGACATTGAAATCATTATAAGACATTTATATTACTTTTTTCACTTTAATTGGCAGTTTCTTATTTCTTTTAGTGTGAGAGAGACATCTGGTGTTAAATTCAATAGCAAAGTGAATTAATCGAAACATTATTAGACCATATTTCTCTCAAAAATATGGGTAACTCAGTTTAAAAGAAATTATTATAATACAATAATTAAACATAATATAGCTTGCAGTTTTATTCACAATCCCCTAGCATATAACTATTTTCAACTCAAGGCCTATATTTATCCAACAGGAAAATTGCCAGAAAAATGTCAAAAATTTTGGAAAATGTTTCTCCTTACACATTTTAAAATATTTAGCGAGTATGTATGAGCAAATACATGTTAGATGCAAGATAATTGTGAAAATGGGATTTGCCAAATTCTGGATTAGATTCTTTCTGTACACTTTGGGTACAGACAGAATTAAAAAATGAGCCCAAAACCCAAACTCTTCTTATATTTACATAAAAGTTACAACAAATTTCATGGTTTAAATAATCTTTACGAAAAGAGAAAACCACGAAATTAAAAACATATAATATAAATATTGAAATAAAACTTACGCCATTACCATTACATATGGGAATGTTCCGATGTTTTTTGCTGTAATTTATACTAGCTATAACTGAGATGTAAAATACATTTTGTAACTAGAGATAGTATGAATAACAACTTAGAATTATAAATTATAAAGTAACTCCATCTATGTTCGGCCTGGTCCTGGCCATCGCATGTTATTCTAGCTTGTTTCACTTACGTGCTGTGTATTGAATTATTATGAACAACAAGATATTAAATGATATAAAAAACGTGTCAATAAATCACCTGTCCCTTGATATTTCCATCGATATTAAAAATTTTTGAAGTGAAAACTTCTTTAGGCGCGTTGAGCGTTTTTGGTAGAGGGTAAAATCCTCGGTTCGCGTCACCGACATGCTAATGATACTAACCTGCATGAAAAAGTCAGTCTCACTGTGTTTTTTAAACCGTAGACTTGGCCGCGGACTACTAACCTGCATGAAAAAGTCAGTCTCGCTGTGTTTTTTTAAAAAACTGTCCCGGCGGATTATGAAAACAGACTGCGAAAATCAGTGACAGTGACCTTTACGGCTATTCCTCTCTCGCGATTTAAAAATGAAGCCAATGTCGTACAATTCTGTAAGATGCGTCAAATTAAAGCTCTTAATATTGGTAATCTATTGGTTACATTTTTAAATATTAAAAAAATTTCGAAATTATTTTGATTATTGTTTACATTTTACATAGCGTTTTACAATGACAAGAAAAAAGTAGTAAGCGAGGATTTTTTTTTATTTGTTGGTCAGACAAAAATTTGTCAGCGAGAAAGTTGTGTGAAAAAATAGACAAATATTTTTTTTGTAATTTATCATTTTTTTATTGGAAGTTTTAGTTTTAGCCCTGTAGTAGCGTATGGAAGTGATGAGTGAACGTTTCTGCCGGAACTGTAGTTGGCGCATTGGCTTCACTGGATACCGTATTAACTCAATAAATTAGTTTATTGTGCAATAAAAATACCTTTACGAAAAGAACCAAGTTAATTTAACTAATTTATTAGTTTTAAAAATATTGTGGGTTTAGTTGTTATTGCAATTATATACTTTATCCGTAGCTATAACTGTAATTATTTACAACGGTGTTCAACTCACTGTTGTTCACTCGGTGTTTACTCACTTATATAAATGAATAATGAAAACAACGAATATATTTTTAAACATTTTTAATATTTTGTACGAATATATTTGTATTTAAAATTTAGCATTATTCATTTTAATTATGTTTTTAATATTTAACCTCTTCATCATGGAATGAGTATTATTACGGTATAAGATTTATCTTACTAGCGTGGTAAAATAGATTTCCTAGTTATTTGATAATATTTTTTTTGTAGATTTTAAAATTGGAAAATATAAAAACGCGTCACATTTACAATACAGATGTTACTGCTACTATAACTTATTGTTTAATTACTCTCAACTTAATAGTTTCCGTTTTCACTTCTATCGGCAGTCCCCACGACTGCTACTGTTTTTTTTTGTACTAAATTTACGTTTTTTTGTACCTAATACCGTTTATTTACGTCTAATTACCTTTGACGAGTAATAATTTACAGGTTTTATACGCAATGGCTGTAAACTTAACTTTTCCCCTTCACTAAAAATTAAAATTTCTGCTTTTATGTGTATAAAAAACAGTACTAAAAACAAAAAAAACAAAATGTGCCATACCTTCAGATAAAGGTTTATTTTCAGGAATAAACTATTGTGTAGAAATCTGTTTCTAAATAAATAGCATGTTCTGGATCTTTAAAAATAACTACTACTTAATTGTCTAATTATTACTATTACTAACACACTATACATTTGATATGGTAAAACCCAAGAAACCCATTGTTAATTCCATTACAACAGTAAATTATACAACAGTATACTTTAGTTTACTGTTATGAAATTCTTGTTTAACCCCCAGTTATTATGCCTGTAGGCTATAACATTTATATAAATTAAAAACTTTTGTTTACTGTGATTACAATGTTTTTATAAAAAAGAGCAGCGACCTAAGCGTGACTTCCAATATACAAATAAAGGGAAAGTATGTCCCAATTATATTACTATAAACTTCAATAAATAAATTAACCAAAAATTACTCTACTATCCAAAAAGAACGTTTTAAAACCCTTGATATTGCAGGTTAGCCATAAATATCGCAATGTTTTTTTTATCTTTAATATAAAAATTTAGGAATACGTCAAAACCAAAAGTCGCATTAAACTCAAGCTTGTCCAGCAAAAGGTTTTAATACAAAATTTTAATTTGGTAGTTTCATTAATCCTATTAATGTCCTGCGTACAGATACACAGAAGTGAAATTTATCGATCACCTAAATTATATGCTTCACTAACTTTCAGCCAATAATTTTTGCGTTAGAGTTAACTTATTTTTAAAGAAGCGGGAAATGCTATTACATTCTTTATAACTGAGTAGAATATAAAAAGAATTGTTTCAACATTATTCTCATCATAATTTGGCTATAAAGAGCTTATAGATATTGTTAAAGTGTAAAGGTGGTACAATTAATTTTTGGAATTAGTAAGGAATAAGTAATGTCTGTTAAACCAAATTAGCCACAATCACAGCAATCTCTTTCTTTATGAGGGGGGCATAACATAATGTGTATAAAAATGTTCATATAAATTCCTGACGATAGGATGTTTTTTATATTTCACTAAGTGTGATATCAGATAATTCCATAAGAAGCATTAAACTATTAGTTGATAGTTTGTCGCAGAATCCTTTCAAGGTTATAATAAAAACTGAAAAATATAACAACATCATGACATTTTTACAGTAGGTACAATACAGGAGACTCATTTTCCATTTATGTTTGTCTAGAAAAAACATTAACATCCTGAAGAAATTTTTTTAATGGAAGTGATTTTCATTAATTATAGTTATTGAAAAAAATCTCACTCACGGTTGTTAACCTTCCTTACTTCCTTACTGTATATATTTCACATATTCATCATTTAGTTTTAATTGGACATGATTACAAAGTTTCTAACATTTCCTTGAAGTACGTTTAAATCCTCGAGGAATCATCCAAAAATGAAATGTTCGAACTTTTTAAACTTCAGTTTAAGAATTAAACCCTCAGAAATCCAATTACAAACAGCTTAAATATTTTAATTCCAGTATTCATTTTACTAAAATTATTCTAAAAGATGTAGTACATATCCATTTTTAAATTTATTTCAGGAAACATGATATGATTCAAAATACCACAGTTTTGTACATGATTAGTTGTACATGTTAATAGAAGTATAAATAATATGAAAATACACTTTTGGAGACATTTTAATGACAAATTTTAGTCCCTAGCAATAAAATTGCCCGTAATAGCTCACTCAGATGTCTCACGGTTCGGAGATTAGCGATACGCCTGAACTGTCGTCCACGAGATTTTAATGATGAAACTTCCTTCAGCAAAATGTGCAGAGGGCCATATGTAATGACTGCAGCAATTATAATTATTTTCAGAGTAGAAACTTACTCGCATGAATGTGCAAATTCAATTAGGTTTCCACTGTAATTAAAAGACATAATCATATATTTTCAAGGTTGTAAAAAATTTTAAATTTTGTGCTTACACTTTATAATTGGCAATTTGTTTATTTTTATGTTGAAGATTAGGTCTATTAATTAAAACGTGTTTAAGATTAAGACTCGTAATAATCGACTAAACACAAGTAGTTTATTCATGGAGGTATTGTATTTTAACATCAATTAGTATATACAATTCCAATAAAAGAGCGTGATGGCCTCAGAAAAATCATAAACAAAACCGCAAGAGCTTTGCTGAAGTTTAAATTAAGCGGTTTAGCTAACTTGGCTTTTAACAACTCCACTCCATCCATCACAACTACTTTTTCACATGACACGCTTTTACAAGACTACAATCAAGTTAAGATCCTTTGTATAGGATTCAGCTCTAGTTCACCCTCCCTTTTGGTGCAGCGCTGCAGCGTCTTAAATCAGAGGCAGAGTATATTATTTTGAGCTTCCTTCGTCGCCGACTATTTTTGGATCCCTTCAAAATAACGTTCCAGCAGACAGATTTCAGAAGGCTGCACTTAACTGTAGCAAAACTCAACACGGTGAATCCATCTTTCCCACCATGGCTACTTTATATGTACAAAACTTGGTAGCTCCACCATGCTTTGGGATTTGGTTCTTAAACATAGTAGGGCATTCTAATATGTACCTGATGAGATAATTATAATACCTTTTGACCTATATCGCACTCTATTTAGTAGTCTAGGGGTCTTAGATGTGCAAATGACGAAACACGTCTACAGATTCCAATAGTCAAGTCTGTGACAGTGTCACACTGTACAGGAGTTAAACCCAGTATCCACATTGAATACATAAATTAATTTTATATCTAACATATATATAATTTGTAAACGTATACTATGAAATCAGTCAAAAACCACTATGATCTCATACACATACGCAAAAGACAACAAGGCTAATTTTTGTTCAAAGAAAGATGTGTTTACCCGATAATTTCATATAGGATATATATAATGTATAGGCAATAAATTATACATTAAACGTATGAGATGAAAATGTTTTTAATAAATAGCATTTTAGATTTTATTATAATAAAATAATGTTTATTTTTCCATTATAAAATCAAATGAAATGTAACTGTTTAGTGGAATCCAATGGCTATAATGAGAAAAGGAGTTACAGATAAGTATCGTGAGTTTATAAAGTATCATAAAGTGAGGTTTATCATATTCCATACTCTATTCAACTGAAGCATGATTTTATCACCATTACGGTATAGTTTTGTCTCTTTCGATAAATAAATAAATTGTGTTTTTAATTATTTAATCGCATGTCTGTTTGAATTAGTTAGATCACGCTGTGGGTCATTATTCATAGGTTGTAGGTCCATATATTGTAAGTTAGATCATTATTATTATAAAATAAAGTTTAATATCCCATCCTTGTAATTCATAATCCCGATTATCTGAGATCGCCTTGGTTTGATTGCACTCGTATAATTCCTCCTCCATTGTCTTCAGAGCTCGTAAATCGCAATGTAAAAAACTGTCCAATATCAAATCTGTGAAGCACCAATACAGCTGCTAAGTCTCCAGACCGCAATTGTACAGCTGATGTCTGACGTCATCACATAGCTCAGCTCTTCGCATTGCCGGGGGTTCATTATATTCTGCTTTATTACAACCGCAAACAATCGCTATATCGTAGTAAAATTCCAGTAAGTCAAAAATAAACAAAGCAGTACAGTATTATTGTTTACCTCTACAACTTTGCGTTGGAGTCTACAATTTACTTGACATAGGTGTGACGACCCCAGCATATAGTTCTAAGACCAGACCGGTAACATCGTATGTGGTCTTAATCAGCCAATTTAAAATATTAAATTATCAGTAATATATTTTATTTTTATTCAGCATAACATTTAATTGTAGTAACGAGTAATGAATATATGCAGCCAGACTTATTAGGTTAAGCAGTGCAGGTGGAGAAGATATATAGTTTAATTCAGCACATGAATTGTAAGTCCAAGTCTGTCAGCAGTAAGCCTGGTAACTTTCCATACCCAGAGCAGCTGCGCAGTTACTGGGTGGTAAACAGGCAGGAATTTGCTGAGGTAGCGTCTGGAACAACGCTGCTCCCTGGAGTTCGTTTTTCTGAGTCGCAGTCGTGCCAGGGTTTTGAACGCGTCAAGCTCGCGTGAAATCGCTCTCACATCGCTCTCTCTTTCATCTCTCTCCCGTTCTAAATTTGTAATTGTTTCAACTGATTCTAAATTAAGCAATAAAATTCAAATTGTTTTCGCAATAAACTAAATTGTTTTATTTGGCCAACCGAGGAGAGAATTTTTATTACAGCAACCTGGGCTAGATTCCATCACCGTGTCCGAATCAGAACCCGAGAACTTTTAAAATTAAATTACGTGTGGTCGTCACGCCACATATTTGGTGTCAGGTGTGGGGTTAGTTCTGCAGTTGGTTGAGTTTTGTGGGGTATAGTTCTGTCATTTGGTTAGTCTTTCTAAAAATAAATTAGTGTTTCTTTGTTTCGTTGAAGAAATCGAAAAGTTGGTGCAAGAAGCCGGGACAAGGATGATGGGTAAGTAATTTTTATTCTGCCCGTAGAATAATGCTAGCCTAGAAACTGTCTATAAAACGTAATATTTGAAATTGTTGAAATCACGAGGTGACTAAGTCAAAGGTAATTTAATGCTTTAAATTTAAAACTAATTGAAAACTTTTTTTGATTAATTTTTATAATTTTTATTGAATTCTAAAGTAATACTTGTAATAGAGACGCCATATTGGCTGAGAACAATAGACGCTAATAGTCCGCCATACTTGTTGTAAGCTCCCACAATTCCATTCGACATTACTAACTAGTTATATTCTTTGTTAGGCATTCGGTTGTCGATTACTTGAATCTCGACAATCGTTATTTCGGTAGTTGTGAATAATTGAGTAGTTATTCGGTAGTACTTTGTTTTGATTGGACTAGTCCCTCAGTAATTCAATTCTTATACGTAATATTGATCAAAAATAAACGTACACTCTAAGGTTTTAATGTACTGATTTAACTGTTAGTTAAAACCTGATTAACCTAAATTAACTGCTTCTAAAACTAACTTAATTATACAAATTAGTTGATAACCTAACCTTTCTGACTTGGTTAGGTTAACTCAAAGGTACCGGTACAGGGCAGGAGGCTAACCACGTTGTGAGAGAAGGAAGATAAGGGGTAGTAGTCATTAAAGGGAAGTGAAATAAATTATAAATTTAAATATTTTTTGAAAAATTAAAGTTGGACTTGGTTATATTTTGTTGAAACTTTGGGAACTTGTTCATCTGATGATAGTTAAATTGTAATTAAACTTTAAACTTTTGGTTAACTTTAAAGTTTTGACTTTTGATTTTTTTTTATTATGTTTTAAATTCTTCCTCTCGTCCGTGGTGGAACCAGCAAACCCTGATTGAGTTAGTTTGCTAAGTTTATTTACAGGCACGAAGAAAGAAGATTAAATTTTGTGGAATAGGTTTCGACATTCGTGATGAATTGTATGATGAATTGAGTGGTAGTTAAAAAGGTATTTTAAATATTTTTGGGTAATTTGAAGGAAAAAGTAAATATTGAAATATTGGAATTATTCTTTGCTCAGACATAGTAGGTTGTCTTGACTTAGAATAAATCGTGGTGTAACTTCGTATTTGATTAGTGTTCAGGACTTAGACAAAAAGTGGATTGATTAGAGCTGAATTGAAAGTTGATTGATTGATTGCAAGTCGATAAATTAAAATTATTTCTTGATTTTAATTACTTTTCACAAACGGGAGAGAGCACATAATTATTTAATTGAAAATTTAATTGAGAAAAATCTTTTAAAATTATTTTTGGAAAACTAAGTTGGGACTTGTCCACTTTTTGAAAGTAAGTGTGCCTGAACTGATTGACAATGGCTGGTCGCGTTAGTATTGGAGGGCAAGAAATGGACCTCCAGGAAGCCATTGATGCGGTAACTGAACGGTTGGAGACTCTTGGTCATGCTAGGTTGGATCGAAGTGACCACCTGAACACCATGTTGGAGGAAACTTTGTGAGGCCATACAGAACGACCTACGTTCGACATGGTAGGCTCGATCACTCCCTTTGATGGAGGAAAGCCGGAGGCTGTTCTCCACTTCTTTGAGAGTATCGACAATGTCGGTGAATTAAGTCATTGGGGAAACGACGAAAAATTAAGGGTTGCTAAATTGAGATTGGCTGGAACCGCCTTGAGTTTTATTCGATCGGAGGATCAAGGCCGGTTGAGTACTTATGCGGGATTTAAAGAAGTTTTGACACAACGGTTTAGTGACAAAGCTCCGAAAGATTGTTACTTCCAGCAGTTGTCTGTAATACAGCAACGGAGGGGTGAAACGATTGAAGCTTTTGCTGATCGAGTGCGGACATTAAATGAAAAGACAGTGCGAGTCACTGCAAATCCAGAAGTTAATGCTGCACTAAGGGAAGAAGCCGATCGTAGAGCTTTGGATGCTTTTACCCGAGGTCTTATTGGACACGTTGGTGATCAGACTAGACTAAAATTCCCTACTAACATCCGAGAAGCCGTCACTACAGCGGTGGCAATTGATCACATTTTGAAGCAATCGAAAGATCCGTCTCGCGCTACAGATGAACGGAAGGTTTTTCAAACTGACCTTGTTTGTTATCGGTGCCATAATCCGGGGCACACGTCTCGTGAGTGTCGGGACAATAGGGGATTTAGTAGACCCAGTAATGACTTGAGGTGCTGGCGATGTAATAAGCCAGGGCACAGACAAAAGGATTGTCGCGTAAAACTTCCAAACAGCACTCCTAGTGCTAGTCAGTCGGGAAACGGGGCAGGGGCCAGTGGAGTCGCCGTCACCCGTCCCCGACAGTAACTGAGCCACAACCGCAGGCCAAGGCGACGAAAATAAATGTAACGACTGGAAAGAACACTTGTGAACCTAGAGTAGGAGCCTTAGTTAAGAGTCGTGAAACCGCCCGAGTAGATAAAGAAATACGAATAGTTCCGGTTGTGAAAGATTTAGCCGAGGAACTAGTTGCCATGGGGCGTGTGGATAATGCCGAGGGAAAGATATTAATTGATACCGGTGCTCAGGTGTCGCTCATCAAACGTGGAGCCGCTGTAGCTCCGATGACAAAGCCTGACTTGATTATCCGGGGAATTTCAGGACGAACTCTGAAGATTTACGGCAGACAAAAAGTGACTTTGATGCTAAAGCCGGGTGTGCTAGTGAAAGGGAACTTTGTTGTGAGTAACCTACCCCGTGGGTATTTAGCCGTGTTAGGTTGTGATATTCTGAAAGAGGGAAGTGCATCGATAGACATCACGGAAGGTGTTCTCCGTATGTCTGGAAATGACATTTGGTTAAATCGGTTGCACAGGGGTGAGAGTGTCCCCGATTCAGGTAGGCAAGTAGTTGCGCCGCGCCACGAAAAGGCACAGGCCCCTACTACGACACCTGAGGTTGTCCGAGTGGCTAAACGCCAGGACAGTTGTATAGAGAAATTACGTGTATAACGCAAAAGATGTCACAATACCTGCGCGGAGTGAGAAACTGGTTCAGTTGAAGTTAAGCAAATTTAGATCTACGACTAATGATAATCTGGAGGGTTCGGATGTAGTGGTCGAACCAGTGGGTCTTACCATACAGGGAGTGTATTTGGCACGAGTATTAACGAAAATAGTGAACAATAAATGTTGGGCGAAGGCTGTGAATGTAAGTGGCGAAGAAGTATCCCTTACGGTAAATTCTAAATTTGGAATAGTGGAATCAGTTAGTAACGATACGATAGATAAGGTCAAACGTAAGATAGTCTTGATAGCGGATAGTCACGGTCACGGAATTCAGCAGCTATTGGAAGAGAGGTTGCCAGGGAACTTTGAGCTCAGTTCGTGGTTTGTAACCTAATGGTAAGCTTAAAGATGCGATGGGTAATCTTAAAAGAGAGATTGCACAGCTGACTCAGGGTGATACGGTACTGGTGATGGCAGGAACCAACGACGTGGATAGAGGTGCTCCTTACTCGCGCACCCTACAACAAGCCTTTCAAGCAATACCTAATAAGTGGGATGCTCGCATTGTAGTTATGGGAATTCCTGATAGGTTCGACAAGAATGTAATAGGAGATCTGAAGAGAGCGAATGATCTACTTAGATCCTTCGTAAAAGGAACCAATTCGGAGGGACGGGGAAGGATGTCCTTCTGTGAGATGCGAGGAAGGTTTGCTAGGCGCTTGTATACCAAGCATGGGCTACACCTCAATGAAAAGGGAAAGCTGAAACTCGCAGAGTTGATGCGGAAGACCATCTTGGATGATGTAGATGTGACAACGAAGCGAGTAGGACTAGCTATCAAAGAAGACGAATCGTTTGATAAATGTGTAGATGAAAAACTTAGCCATTTGAGACTACCCGAGCGACAAGAGGTTAAAAGAGTACTAGAGGAATACAGGGACGTGTTTGCGCATAGTGAGGCCCAGCCTCTGCAATGCACATCGGCCGTAAAACACGTTATCCATACGGGAAATGCTGCGCCCATTTATAAGAAAACTTATCGGGTTCCATTTCATCAGAAACCCATAGTGGATGAGTTGATTAAAGACCAACTGGACAAGGGGATAATAACTCCTAGTCATAGCCCGTGGGCGTCGCCTGTAGTCATCGTCCCGAAGAAATCTGTGGATGGCAGTAAGAAATATCGTTTCTGCGTAGACTTTAGAGCAGTCAACGCTGTGACTGTACCTGATGTATATCCTCTACCCAACATCGCTGAGACACTTGACTCGCTGGGAGGTTGTACCATGTATAATACACTTGACTTGAGAAGTGGTTATCATCAGATTATGGTAGATGAGGAAAGTCGACCGAAAACTGCCTTTAATGTGCCAGGAGGTCACTATGAGTATCTACGTATGCCCTTTGGACTGTCTACGGCGCCTGCAACATTTCAGCGCCTGATGGATTCAGTTCTTATGGGATTAAAAGGGGAAAAGTGTTTAGTGTATCTGGACGATATTATCTTGTTCTCGAAAGATTTGGCTTCGCATTTGTCGCATTTGAGTGAAGTGTTGAGTAAGCTACGTGATGTGAATTTGAGCGTGCAACTCAGTAAATGTAAATTTGCAGTAGGCGAGGTTAACTACCTGGGTCATGTAATAACTGGCCATGGTGTAGAACCCGACCCAGGAAAGGTTAAGGCTGTAGAGGGATTCCCTGTACCTAAGACTGTAAAAGATGTACGGTCCTTTTTAGGTTTGGCCGGATATTACCGCCGGTTCATAGAAGGCTTTGCTGCCATTTGGAAACCTCTTTTTGACTTAACCAAGCAAGGGAAGGATTTCGATTGGGATCAAGAGTGCCAAACTGCGTTTGAGACACTTAAGCAGAAGCTAGTCTCATCACCAGTGTTGGTCTTCCCCGATTTCAGTAAGCCGTTCACCTTGGCTACTGATGCCAGTATTGACGCTCTAGGGGCTGTATTGTCCCAAGAAGTAGATGGAGAAGAACATCCAGTCGCGTATGCTTCTCGCATTCTTTTTCCTGCTGAAAGGAATTATTCTACGACCGAAAGAGAACTGCTAGGTTTAGTATGGCCTACAAAGTATTTTAGATGTTATTTGTTAGGCCGTGAATTTAAGGCTGTGACAGATCACGCAGCACTAAAGTGGATGTTATCTTTGAAAGATCCAAGTAGTAGACTAATGAGGTGGGCGTTGAGGCTTGCTGAGTTCACTTACACCGTGGAACACAAGCCGGGAAAGAGACATACCAACGCTGATGCTCTCAGTAGAGCTATGTGCGCAGCTACTCGCAGGGACGAGCTCCCTGTGGTTGACCTTGCCACACTGCGTGAACATCAAAAGAATGATCCTCATTGTCAAGAGTTAAGGAAGGCCAAGTGTTTTAAGTTGAGCCCAGAAAAGATCCTGTACAGAGTGAGCGGAGGTGACAAGAAGATTGTGGTCCCCTCATCTCTTACTCGTGAGGTAATCAGGTTGAACCATGACCTGCCAACGACGGGACATGCAGCGGTGGCTAAGACGTTAGACCGTATTAAGGCAAAATTCTGGTGGAAGGGCATGGATAAGGACGTATTAGACTATGTGCGTTCGTGCCACAGTTGTAGTCAACGGACCAACTATGGAAAGGCAAAGGCCCACCTTGGAACGTTGTTTAACGAGCCCAAGGTTCCATTCGAAGTAGTGGCAGCCGACATAGTAGGGCCCTTGCCCATCAGTGAGTCGAGAAACGTGTACATCTTGAGTGTGATGGATCATTTCACACGGTATTGTGAATTTATACCACTGCCTGACCAAACAGCAGACCAGGTGGCTCGAGCCCTAGTGCAGAGAGTGATTACTAAGTTTGGTGTTCCCAAGGCTTTGATTACAGATCAAGGGGCGAACTTTACCTCTGACCTGATTAAACAGTTGTGCAAATTCTTGCACATCAGGAAAATCCAGACTACAGGGTTTCACCCACAGAGTAATTGTCGGCTAGAGAGAGTACACGCGACTATTGCCAAAATGCTTAGTCACTTTGTGAACCGTCATCAGACTGATTGGGATGAATATCTCCCATACATAACTATGGCTTATAACAGTCAAAGCCATGAGGCTACGGGATTTTCGCCGTACGAAATGTTGTTTGGGCGAAAAAAATGGAAGCTCCTATGGAGGGTGACTTGACTATCACGGAAGATAACGAGGTATTTGGTGATCATGTAGAGACTCTGCGCGCGAAGTTAAAGGAAACCCATGAAGTTGCTGCGCGACGTAAGGCATTGGCCAGGGCCAAGTATGAAAGGCAGTACAACAAGAAAGTGAAGGATTCGTTGTACGAGGAAGGCCAGTACGTTCTGCTGCACGTGCCGAGTATCGGACGTCACAGAGTGAAGAAACTGTCAAAACTATGGAAGGGTCCCTACAGGATAGTCAAGGTGTTATCGTCGTTGAATTTAGTTTTGAAAGTGAGAAATAGAGAAATCGTGGTTCACGTGAATCGAGTAAAGCCGTACGTGAGTAGAGTAAAGCCAAGGTGAACCAGGTGCCGGAAGTCCACGTTGACGACGATGTTGGCGATATCGAGATTCCAGACTCGAATATCTGTATTGGTGAGGGAACACCATCAGCAGATGATGGTATCCCTGTACCAAGTGTTGGCACACCTCGTACGGGAAATAGGTTGCCACGTGTAAAAAGGAGGCCAGCACGCCTCGAAGACTATGTGCCATAGTTGGGAATTATATCGGTGGTGCTTTGACAAGTGGGAAGTGCTTGACATGCTTATGGGACTGGTGTTTCGTGTTGTAAAGGTAAAACTCGATATAAATTTCAAGTTCTGTTTTAGGATTGATTTTTCTAATCCTGGGATTAGTAAGCTGCTTCCAGCAAGGGGTCATATTTGAAGGAGGCAGAGATGTGCTGCTGACGGACAACCATTGGAGGGTTACGTTGCAGTACAACTTGACGCAGATTGAAGAGGAATCCCGAAATCTAAGTATCTTGGTAACTGAGGTGAAGAATCATTTTAATACATTTTTCGAAGATCTACTTAATGAAAATATGAGTTCACACTCTCCATTAATTCAATTGGAAGCCGGATTTCGTTACGAATTTGTGCTATTACAGCAGTCAGTTAGTGAATACCTAAATTAAATTGATGATCTAATAAAACTGTTACCACAAAGACGTGGAAAACGAGGTTTAGTAGATGCAGGAGGTCATGTGTTAAAGTTTCTGTTTGGTACACTTGAGAATAGCGATTTAGAAATTATTGACGGAAAAATGGATTATTTGTACAACACCAACGAGGAAATAGTGCATCAAGCTAAGGAGCAGGTGACTGTTCTAGCAAATATGCAGGCGGAAATAGTATCACATGCAAAAACAATAAATAACGTAATTTCTATATTGAAAAAATATCATTCTAATATGCATGAACAAATGGTTAAAATTTTCACACAAGCAAATGCTGCTCATTATCAGTTAAAAACTCTTTTTGAATATTTGAAGTTAAGTTCTGCGCTTTCGGATACTAAAGAAACAGTAAGTAGTGCAAGACGAAAGATAACTAAATTCCATCAAGCAATTGAGAGCTTAGCAGCTGGGAAGGTTGACAGTAACTTGCTAACACCTCATGAGTATCTAAGAATTTTGAAGGAAATTGAAAAGGTTATACCTCCAACGACTAAATTGTATTCACCTGTTAAATTAGAAAATATTCATAAATTTTATTCTGCTGTGGTTGTTCATAGTTATACAACGATTCACACCGTAAGGGTAGTGATGAGGTTGCCTCTTTCAAACGATAATAAGATGTTCCAATTATATGATATTATTACCTATCCGGTGTATGATGCCTCTCTCAAAGTATGGACCCAGTGGGAAGTTGGTACCCAAAAATTATTGATCAGTAAGGATCGGTTGATGTACTCGATGTACAATCAATTGGAGTTCGACCGAGAGTGTCGAGGGGAACAACTGATTGTTTGCCCGTTATCGAATGTCCTGTTAAGCGTAAGCAAGAGACCAAATTGTGCGGTTGAGATGTTTCATTACGAGAAAGTGAGGCTCTGTGGTAGAAAATTAATATCGGGATTAAGGTCCCCGGTACTTGTCAAAACTCCAAGCCGATGGATATACAGTGCCTCAGAGGAGCACAGATTGACTTTGAACTGTCTAACTAGTGACGGGACCCTGAATATAACTTCCGCGGTAGTGAAGGGGTTCGGTGAATTTAGAGGAATTGATATGTGTGATGTTGTCTCTGAAGAATTCAAGGTGCCTGCCCGTATTCACGGCAGCTCTGTGTTCTCAGAACAGATAAGTGAAATTGTGTTTCCAAATGTGGAAGAAATTTACACAAGCGAGGAGAAGGAGCTGTTTAGCTCTGAGCAGGAAACGGCTGTGAAAGTCCTGCAGGGACTGAACGAACGGCTGGGCACATTAGGTGTTAAGGAGTACCGTCCGGAGGATGTAGTCCGTCATCTGAAGTCCCACATTCTGTTTGGTCGAAGATTTTATGCTGCAAAAGTGGCAGCTGCTGGTAGTTTTGGGTTAGTGTCAATCCTGATGCTTGTGTACATGTGTTACAAATTTGTTATGCCTGTGATGGCATGGTGGTCGAGTCGCCGGAACCGTCGCCGACAGCGTCGCTCCGCCACTCTGACCAAGGTCTTCGCAAAAGTGAGAGGCCTGACGTCACTTGACAGTCCTGAAGGAGACCAAGAGGTGTGAACCCTGGAGAGATAAACGATGTTGAACAGAACGTGGAGGCAGTCGAAGTTGTTAAACTCGAGCGACTGCGGGACGTGATACAAGCTTTGTAACTGTGAGTAATGACACTCTGAATAAGTGTGAGGCCCTCAACTCACTGTGGTATGGTGAGGAAGTTTTGCTTGGCAAACTCCATACCGATTGCTCCAGACATTCGTGTTAATGCTGTGACAGAATAATCTTTCAAAGGCCTTGAGTAAGGAATGATCGATTTGTGTTAATTGTGGTTGACTAGTCAAGTTGTGTTGAGAGATGTGTGCACACGGGACAGTTGTTAAAGGAGACACTGGAAGATGTATTAAGGAATATACTCGTAGTTATGTTAGATTGGTGATTGTTGATGTAACCATGTTTTTAGATGTAACGTTTTAATTTGTAAAATTGTAGTGTTGTGGAATGTTGTAACTAATCTTGTGTTCTGATCAGGCAGACTTGGAGATATAATTTTTAAAAATTATTCGATATTTGGCTAAAATTTTAAGCGATTGACAAAACGTAAGTAAAATAAACATGTGAGACAACCACATGGGGCGCAGGAAGGACCTGCTGGCCATCCAAACATACCCTTAACCCTGATCCTACCTTTACCCCAAAGTTCTGGACTGTGTAACCCATTGTTGGCTTGATGCCCATGCGTTCAACAGTAATTGTTAGACTAACTTGTCGCAACTGCCTAGTTGGCTTGCGCAACCAACTAAGCGGTTTAAACGTCTCCAGTCTGGCCGATGTAGTAAAGTTGTAAGTTGTTTGTTAGTTTTCTTATAAGTGAATTGTGAGTTCTATATGAATATGTTTGGCTTAGGTTAATTGCAAGCTCTAAGGCATCAGCAGAATGTAATGAAATGTAGAAGGAAGGTGTCGGTGAGCTACCCTGTTTCCAGGGGTAAGCGAGGTGAAAACCTTGGGGAGCCCCCAGGTCCACAATGCCCTTAAAAACCAAGCGTGGGGGGCGGAACCTTTAGTTTTAGTTTTTTTTTTTTTTTTTTTTTTTTTTTGTTGTTTCTGCCATGAAACTGAAGAAGGTCGAGAAGTGTGAGGAATGTGTCCTCCAGTTGTTGGATGTTCAGAAGAACGTCAACGCAAACTTTTTAAAAGATGAAAGGTTTTTGAACCGCTTTTCCAGAGACCCCCCTCGCATTTACAGTGTAACGGCCACCCACTAAACTGGGTCGAGCCACTAGTTTAAGTCTTTTTGTCAGGGCCCTTATGGAATGTAGTACTGTAATGGTTTGGTCGATGCCTTAGTAGCTTAATAAGAACAATTAAGATGTTAGCAATTTTTGTACTATTCTTGAGGATGTTTCTTAATGATTTATTTTGTTAGTTAAGTTTGATGTCATTCATGACATGCTACTTGTTGGCTGTGTATATTATAATGGTTTTGTGTTATAGTCGATGTACAAGTGAACTAACTCAGGATAACTCCATTATAATCCATAGTAGGGGTGACTGAGGAAACCGGCCCCGAGTGAAAACCCACGAGGCATAACCAGGAATGGGGGAGTAGCGTTCAAAATTCACAAAGAAGACTACCACTTTATAATTATTTTAAATTTAATTAGGCTCTGCAAAATGTGGTATGTTATCAACTATTATTTTTTATCATTAAAATTAAACCCATCAAACCATAATTATCCTGGAGTGCTAAACCAGATTAATTAAATGTAGTTGTGTTGTAGTTCAACTTGAAATGTTTAAGTATTATAGATTAAGTTTAGAAGCACTGGTTAGTTCCCTTGTACTACGTATTGCTTTAAATGTGTTACTGGTTAGGTAGTCGTATTTGGGTTATTAGAGATAATGGTTATCTGATGCTAATGACTGGTCTTGAATTAGTATCGTAGTATACCATGATAAATGTGTTGTAATCCTGAAATCTTTTGTGTCCAATCATTGAGAAGAGAGCGAGCGATCGGATCGAATTAAAGAATTACGTATCGCGTTTGCATACTTTTTTTTATTAAAAGAAATTTCTGCCTTTTTAGGGAACTCAATTGTTTATTTAAATTTCATTTAGTTGAGGCTACTGAGTGACAGCTGGCATGGTAATCAATGAACATATACTAAGATTTTCTTGCTAAAGGATAGGACAGAGATCCTCCCCTGCAGATTAGAGACTTTTCTTCTGGCTGCTGGCTGATGGTTCCTCATACTTGGGGACAAGTATGGTTTTAAGGTGGGGGGAGTGTGACGACCCCAGCATATAGTTCTAAGACCAGACCGGTAACATCGTATGTGGTCTTAATCAGGCAATTTAAAATATTAAATTATCAGTAATATATTTTATTTTTATTCAGCATAACATTTAATTGTAGTAACGAGTAATGAATATATGCAGCCAGACTTATTAGGTTAAGCAGTGCAGGTGGAGAAGATATATAGTTTAATTCAGCACATGAATTGTAAGTCCAAGTCTGTCAGCAGTAAGCCTGGTAACTTTCCATACCCAGAGCAGCTGCGCAGTTACTGGGTGGTAAACAGGCAGGAATTTGCTGAGGTAGCGTCTGGAACAACGCTGCTCCCTGGAGTTCGTTGTTCTGAGTCGCAGTCGTGCCAGGGTTTTGAACGCGTCAAGCTCGCGTGAAATCGCTCTCTCGCTCTCTCTCCCGTTCTAAATTTGTAATTGTTCAACTGATTCTAAATTAAGCAATAAAATTCAAATTGTTTTCGCAATAAACTAAATTGTTTTATTTGGCCAACCGAGGAGAGAATTTTTATTACAGCAACCTGGGCTAGATTCCATCACCGTGTCCGAATCAGAACCCGAGAACTTTTAAAATTAAATTACGTGTGGTCGTCACGCCACATATTTGGTGTCAGGTGTGGGGTTAGTTCTGCAGTTGGTTGAGTTTTGTGGGGTATAGTTCTGTCATTTGGTTAGTCTTTCTAAAAATAAATTAGTGTTTCTTTGTTTCGTTGAAGAAATCGAAAAGTTGGTGCAAGAAGCCGGGACAAGGATGATGGGTAAGTAATTTTTATTCTGCCCGTAGAATAATGCTAGCCTAGAAACTGTCTATAAAACGTAATATTTGAAATTGTTGAAATCACGAGGTGACTAAGTCAAAGGTAATTTAATGCTTTAAATTTAAAACTAATTGAAAACTTTTTTTGATTAATTTTTATAATTTTTATTGAATTCTAAAGTAATACTTGTAATAGAGACGCCATATTGGCTGAGAACAATAGACGCTAATAGTCCGCCATACTTGTTGTAAGCTCCCACAATTCCATTCGACATTACTAACTAGTTATATTCTTTGTTAGGCATTCCTAACTCCCTGATTGGTCTCTCTAAACTAAAAATCTACCTAAAGATTAATACTTTGTTTAAAGATTTTACTTGGCGATGGAAGTTTTTGAACGTATAACAGGATTTTTACCATCGTCATATGTTATAAAAGGTATAACACAACCTTTCGGTGTTTGGAATCAATCCTGTTCGTCAGGTGGAGGGCATTAATAATTCATACAAAAAATTAAGAAGAAAGTAAAGGTAAGAAAAGGGTTCAAAAACACCCAAAAGCTGCTTGAAGTCTAGTTCAGTCGTTGTCATTGCACAGACTGCAAGTCTCGAGCAAAAATCACAAGTAAGAGAAACACAATCACACATCACACTAGCACAGGCTACAGTGGCTTAATAACAAGAATGATGATGTCGGTTCTTTCATCGGCATCGCGTAGTGTCGTCTGAAGCAATGGGACAGAAGGCTATGGTCAGGAGGGGGAGGGTAAAGGCAAGCCATTTCCGGTCCTATGTTTTGGTCCTACAACCACGACACTAAGGTCTAGGACAGCTGGATATTATCGATAGGAATAATAGGATTATATTATTATGCATAATATTATATATATATTATCTATAACTATAATAGGATTATATGGCTCTTAACAGTACTTTATTCCTAAACTTACTTAGAACCATCATCAGATATATGAGAAGTGAATATTACCAAATCGTGTGTGTTCACTGTAGACAATAGAAGCTCAGGAACTACTTGCTGCTTTGCTGCTGGCAGTGCAATACGGAAGTTCCCTCTGGCAAACTTTAACCCACTTCTGTTGCAACTTAATGAATCCACTTTGTTATATTCTGGTGCTCTAGGCTAAAGTGTAACTACAACTAAAGAATGGCTTTTAAACTTAATTATAACTAATTGGATAAACATGAGTAACCTTGAACTATATTCAGATCTATATATAGTCCGATGTATTAAGATTTAGTTTCTGCTTGTTTTTAGAGTGTTCGAATGTAAACTAATCTGGTATTTGGTGAAAAGTAATAATATTCAAATGAATACCGTCGTTTAGAGTTAAAAATTTTATTGTATCTTAGTTAGTAAATTATTTTACGTAACCACAATATAAATATGTTTTTAACTTACATCAATAATAATCCACACTGAGTTACACACAACAATGAAAACTTTCCTCTTCAGTGTTTAAATCTGATACATTTACATATCGAATATATGGGTCAATATATCACACATTATACGTTTAACTCTCGAAATAACCCGGAATATGGAGCTTCTTCCACGTCTACCACTAAAATGTAGTTGGGCCTATATTTCTTCACAGTATGTTTGCATACAATTTCGCCGCGAGTATTCTCCCGCCGTGGGCAACATTCAGGGGATTCAGTAGAACTACCCTCGGTTATTTTGGTACTTATTGCAATAAGCTTCCAAATTTAACTAAAATATGATAAAAAATAAAGTAAGATAAACGAATGCCGAAAATTCTCAATTTCTATTTGTTTCACTGTTAAAAATTTTTTACTTAGGTACCTATGTAAATATACACTACAAGAATAACCAATTCTGAAACAAATTTAGTAACAGGCGTTAAAAACATTAGGCGTACTTTAAATTTATAACATACATTCAAAAAACTATTGTTGTGTGGTTTTATAGTTTTTGTGTTATTTAAAGACAACAATTATTTGTTAAAACATATTAAAATAGTTATTGTATACTATTATTACTATATTACCATTATGGGTGATTTATGAAAATTAATAGGGTCGGTGTTTTGTAGTCATTTAAAATTATTTTTATTAGTTTTTTTAGTGTACCGATAAAATATGTTTTCATTACATGTATAACACAATATTCTTTTCTTTAAAATAACTACTGCATACAGGGTTATGCGTCAAGATGCTGCTTACTTTTACCACAAAGTAGTAGTGTGCCACACCACGCGTCACGTAACAGGCTTCGCTAGGGTTGTATACAATATGTCAAATCTGTAATACATTTCATTCTTGAGATACCCAGCGGGTAGATAGACAAATAAACAATCGTACAGAACATAAATTGACATCAAAATTAGGCTCAGACAAACTTCACGCATAGTTTAAATCCTACGATTTAGATCTTTCTCGGGATATCTTCTGACGTGATACATTCATATTTATGTTCATTGGAGTAAATTTCATAGCGGTGTTCAAATAATTAAAATCCAGTGATTAGGGAAGTGAATACAACGCAAGGGTGCGCTGAAATCAAACCTTGTTACCGAGTTTTATCATTGACTTCCCATTCTACTAATTTTAATAATGGGAATAAGAATAAATAGTCTGTGTAAAAATATACGCTAATGCTCAGCCAAAACCCATGGAGTGACATACCACCATAATCGAACTCGGCGTTTCTTATATATAAATAAAGCTTCGTGCAAAATGTTAAGTCTATAAGATCAGTTCGTTTTTGAGACTTCGTGTAGATAGACAGACATACATTACTTTTCCAGTCTCTCGAGTGGTAGCCTTTACTGAAGCTCAGCCAACTATTAATACACTGTTTAATAAGAAATTTAAATTATTCAAAATAGTAGTGTCAGTAGCGATGTTAGTAAACAATGTGTTAAAAAATTACTAAAAAATGGGTAACTCGGAACGTGGCATTCTCAATTTATTTGTAAACTTAAAATTAGGAAAATTGTTAAAAGCAGGTTGTGTTGTTAAAGGGTTCATTGTTTAAAACGAATATCTTAATCTTAGTATTAACATTAAAACTACAATTTTTTTTTAAATTTAAGGCTATATCATGAATCAAAACCACCCCCTTCCATAATATCATCCAACTAGCGTCATCGTCCTAAACCTGTCTCTGTGGGCATTCAAGTAATTAGCATCTAAGCTGTACATATTAGTATACATATTGATTAATACGGGTATTACACATTACTGTATATGTAATTTCAATTTGTAAACGTATCTCGTATTGCATGTACATTATAATTAAATAATTAAATACTAACTTTACTTGGATATATTTATTATTCATATTTACCAAAACTAATAAATTATGAATAAAACCTTGTTGAGAATTGGATGTGCAAACATTGGCCTTAATTAAGTAGGAAAAGAAGTGTTTATTATTGTATATACATAAAACAAGGTGTGTTAGTTTCACTACTTACAACTCAAGAATGGCTGTCCCCATTATCATGATGTGTGGTTTGTTACATTCGTCTACATCCCGAATAGAAGAATAGCTATTAAAATATCGTTAAAGTTAACTGAAAAAGATCAGGTAAAGAGAGAAAGGTTTTTTATGTCATATTATAGATTGAAAGTTCCCGTTAAATGTAATCAACTCTTCTATTTAAACGTTGTTTTATGGTAGCACAACCACTTGTTTACTTAATTTAACCACCATTTTCAACTTGTTTACATGAAGTACTGCAAGCATAGAGTAAGCTTGAAGGTAATAACAATTTTTATTTCTACCCTTTCTGCAACCACTGTTTTTAACAAAGTAGCAAAATATCTTCTTCGAAAAATAAAGTTTTGTACAAATATACTTTGAACTTACGCCTTAATAAATTATAAATATGCAGTGCTTGGTCATTACTGTAATGCAGATATCAAACATTAAGTTACGGCTATCTAACTTTTGATGCAAATTTAAGACTATAAAAACTCACCTTTGTTCTTTTTTATTGGAAGTAGGCTTCTGAGACCTTAATATATGTTATACTTCCATGATCGAGGAAATAGACAAAAATAAAACTACGGCATAAGAAATATAAATACAAGAAATAAGACTGGAATACTGTTTGTATAATTCAGTTTTGCAATTAAAATTGTACCCAATATTGGACTACAGTGCTTAGATAAAACCTCTATATATTTTTTATTGCTATTTTTTAACTATTTTTAACAGATTATGTAGCTTACGAACAGTTTTAACAGCCACTAAGCTGAAGAGATGCAATAAAACTCTGCAGATACAACTCGATTTAATGTCGTTTTTAAAAGTGGGAAATGCTTTCTTCACGGTGTGTAGTAATTACATTATTACTATTTACATTTATGGATGGGATCTTGACTTCTCAAAATTCGGATTTAATTAATTAAATTGTCATTATGTCCTCCTCCGTAGACTAATGGTTATAGACTCGGCTCTCTAACCGAGAGATCACAAGTTCAAATCCCACGGAGGTCCAATCATATACTTTGACAACAAAACCAGTGAACATCGAAGCCGGCATAGCTAAGACGCTGAGGATTAAGAAAAAAAAGAATTTCTCTTTTTTTAACAAAAAACATATGATTAACTCGTGTCATTCGGTAGGTTTCTTCACTCCTTTTTCTTGGATCTTATTGTAATATGTCCGAAAAATCTTCTAAAATAGTATCCAAAGAATTTTTTTAATTTCTTTACAAATGGAACAATTATTACCACTTAAAACTATTGTATCACCTTAAAATAGCTATTGTATTTAATCGGTCACTGGCCTTAATAATAAAGCAAAACACTAACGGAAAATCATGGCGACGTATCCTTCGACTTGGGCTAATCCAAACTAAAAATGAAGATGTTGATTTAAAATAGTAGGAGTATTTTTTTATCTTTCCGATTTTTGTGGTCGTGGTTAACTTAATATTAGACTGGACGTAATGAAAATTAGTGTTTTTTTTAATTTACATATTTACTCGTATAAATCCAATATAAAACAAAAAGATATAGACAAAAACATTATATGGATTGCTTTATGCATTACAGCATGAAATCACAGTGTATGACTAAAGGACATATTCTTTGTGTGTTATTACAGCCATAACAGACTGTTCATAGAAGCTACACTGTGTTTTTTTGTACTCGCGCAGGAAGGTTTTAAGTTAAAATATGTTTTATTTTGTAAACTTTCCTTTCTTTCAGAGTTAGATATTGTATATACTATGATACTTTTAGCATTGCATTGCATTACGGTAGAATTTAAATAGCGAACGCTGAATCTCGCTAAAGGCGGCTACACGTTTAAGCGATGATACGTCGCAGTTCTTTATATACGTTACGAATTCTCAATTTATAAATATATAAAACATTTTACAAAAGTATAGAAATTTGTTCAACTGTGTTCTTCGCCTTCTGCATTGCCGAATATAAAAACGTTATGAGCAATGTAGGATTTTATTTAATTCTGACGCTGTCACGAACTTGACTCCTGGAATCCGGAGTGATGTTCGTCTGAAGTAATCCAACATAAAATTAGGTTAACAATTAGATATTTGCATCGTTTCGACATCAGAGACATCTAAGCTACAAAACATCTCTTTCATGTGTAACCAGTATCGAATTTTCACTATTCAGACCGACGTGTAATCCAAATTCCAGGAGTCATGTCTCTGACAGTGTCAGATCTCAGACGTTGTTTGTTGTACTACAATGAAGGTAGAACGGAGCTAATCTTAAGAATCGTATTTAATCAGCCCTTTCCACCACCATAGCTACGTGAAGTGATGTGAAAACTATAGGAGTTACCTTATCTTCACCTGTGTACAGATTATATTAAAAGGAAACGAAAGGCACAGATTTAATAGGCTTAACGCAAGCGAAGCTAATAATTAAGGCGAAAATGTAGTATTTTATGTATAGCTGTCAGTCTAAAAATATGAATTCGAGAAACGTCCATATCTATTCAGTTTTAGAAGTATCCCTAACACAATGTGACGCGTAACAGGTTTCGCTGACGTCACACGCGAGATATTAATAGTTAAATGAGTTAAGTAAAATCATGTCTTATTTTACCAGGCGAGGTTGGAACTAAGAAGCCTTCTCTAAATACAAACCGGGGACCAACGACTCCATCATTGACCACCACTTCAGAACCACCATAATGGACATATAGGCGAGCTGCTTCCAAGAACAGGATCGCTCAGCGATCAACTATCCAAGCAGCAGCCACGCTCGATATAGCTGATTCGGTTATCTTGCGACAACCGCTGTACCCGCTATACTGGACTATTGGCTGTTATTATGTTACGTCTTAAAATCTCATATGATTGTTCTCGTTTTGTTAATAAATTTATTTATTCTGTCATTTTCTTGTTTCCATCACGGTAACCCATAAGACGAATGTGTATGTTCAGTAACACTCATTCAAATCCTAAGAAGAGAGATATGCATCATCGTCGAACTCGATTTTTTCTGTATAGAAATGAACCTACATACTAAATTTCAAGTCTGTATGTCAGATCTTTCTCTATAGGTCTATATCCTGTGGAGATACAGACAGACAGACAAACTGACAGAAAATGAAGTTTCTAGCCCCTCAAGTAATATGCTTTGCTAACGCTCAGCCAAATAATGACATCCTTTGCAGGTATCTTCCCTCAAGTCCTTAATTTGAGCCTTAGGGATTTGTTGAATGAGCTAAAACCCTCTAAATTTTCTACATGTCCTATGTAAATACATATACATAAAGTTTCACGCTTCGCTACATTACTCTTATTGATATTTTAATATTCATCCAAAAGGAATCAAATACTTTATTTGCGTTATCCAAAAGTAATCGAACCTTTTCAACAGCTAATAAGTTTCATGTCTCGAGGGAGACGAAAATTAACTTGGTAATTTAATGAAAGCTGACATATTTTCAATCATCCGCTGTTGGAATTTTTAATCAAACTTTGTAAATTGCTGAGTTTTATCGATCGAACAAATACTGCAATATTTAAAAGAGTCAAGCTTTATTCTTCACATTTTTTTGCACATCAGCCCTTAAATATGATTATTGATGAATTATAGTTATGTTATTTGTTATATTATTTTTTTAGAAATTTAAAACTACACTGTTGTAGACTAATTAGTAATGGTATAAAAGTTTATGTCGAATAGTGTCCTTGGATATTGTTTTTTTTTTTTTTTTTTTTTTTTTCCTTTGGGATATTGGGTTGGATTCATAGATCCTCACACGTCAACCTGCGCTTATTGTGTGCCCCTTTGATGTTAGAGGGGTAAGCCTATCTTCGTGCCCTTAATTAGGCTAAGAAGCTTTTCCCCGATACTAGCATCTGGTTCGTCGCCTGGTTGTTTATCACCGAAAAGAGCCCTTCTCCTTGCTACCAGTCTCTCACAGTCCAGTATTATGTGTTTTGCAGTCTCTTCAGACTTATTGCAGAGTCTACACTCCGAGTCCTCATTTCGAAAACCTAGAGTGTTTAGGTGTTTCCTGAAGTGGCCGTGTCCAGTGATCAAGGCAATCACTTGCTTAACCCGATCCCTGCCCAGCCCCATCAGCCATCTGGTGAATCCGGAGCTAGAATCGGCAAGCAGTCTTTTGCCGAGTGCTTGTCCTTGGTGACTCTGCCACCGCAAGCGGTGTGTCTTCCTGGACCATTTGTTTATACTTTGGTAAGCGGCTGACTTGCTTATACCACAACTCGGTTCTGGACCGGTGTATGGCATGCTTGCTCCGCTTTTGGCAAGCCTATCGGCGCATTCGTTGCCACCTATGCCTGTGTGGCCCGGTACCCAACCAAGACGCACACAGTTGCGTGATCCAAGCTTGCAGAGAGTGTTAAAGCACTCCCACACAAGCCTGGATGAAATGCTGTTGGAGTCAAGAGCTTTAAGAGCTGCCTGACTGTCTGACATTATACAGATGTTCATTCCCTGGTACCTTCTGGTGAGGCCTAGGTTGGCACAGGCTAGGATACCATAGATTTCGGCTTGAAATATGGAGCAGTTCCGACCCAAACTGCCGCTAAGGGCAGTTCTAGGGGATTGACTAAACACTCCATATCCAGTTCTACCCTTAATAAGCGAGCCATCCGTGTACCAGACAAAGCTCTTTCTTATTGTTGGGATGTTATCTTGCGATTTCCACTCATCTCTGGAGTAGAAGTCAACATAAAATGGCTTATTGAATACGAACTCCGTTCTCATTGTGTCGGAGACCATTTCGAGAATAGCGCTTGGGTTTTACAGCTTCAGTGATGGCGCCATGGCTCGCGTTAGACGCGCCATTCCTCCACAAGCCAGCAACCATCAGCCGATAAGCTGACTTACGCGCTTCAGCTTTTATATGGACATCACGAGGTAGAAGTCCTAAAGCCACCTCGAGGGTCGCTGAGGGACTGCTCCTGAATGCTCCGGTTACAAAGATTGTGCCAAGCCTTTGTAAGCTTTCAAGCTTGGCTTTGGCAGTTACTTGATTCACCTTTGTCCACCAGACTAATGAACCATAAGTGATTTGAGGCCTTACAACTGCTTTGTAAAGCCATAGTGCTATATGGGGTTTTACGCCCCATGAGATTCCTGCAAGTCTCCTGGACGTCATTAGCGCCCACTTTGCTTTGTGCAGGATATTATTAAGATGATCATTCCACGTAAGCTTATGGTCTAGAGTCAGTCCTAAATATTTGACTGTCTTTGACCACTCCAGCTGAGTGGATGCGAGTTTCAGCCTAGAAAGAGACTCTAGGTTCTTTTTTCTAGTGAATGGTACAACTACTGTCTTAGAGGGATTTACCTTCAGTCCCTCTCCCTGACACCAGTTGTGTACATGTTGAAGGTTGGTATTCATGATATCAACAACAACATTTGTATATTTTCCCTGTACCATAAGGACTATGTCGTCTGCATATCCTTGGACATAGATTCCGTTGTTAGTAAGGTCCTCAAGTAGACCATCTACTACTAGATTCCACAGTAGAGGTGACAGGATGCCTCCTTGAGGACATCCCCTTGTGGGTGCGATCACAAGCGATACTTCATTGAGATCGGCCCTGATCCGTCTGGAGCACAGCATGGCCCTAAGCCACCGGCACAGAGCTGGCTCGAGGCCACGTCGCTGTGCTCCACTTACCATTGCAGTGAATTTGGCATTGTCGAAAGCTCCTTCAATGTCTATGAAGGTGCACAATGCCAATTCCTTGGCGGACAGGCTATCCTCAATCCTACTGACTAGTTGGTGCAGTGCTGATTCACAGGATTTGCCTTGCTGGTATGCATGTTGGTTTGCGATGAAGGGGAGTGTCTGAGAGAACTCCCTTTCTCAGGTGCCTCTCCACCAGTCTTTCTAATGTTTTCAGTAGAAACGAAGATAAACTGATGGGACGAAAAGATTTAGGGACAGAGTAGTCCGCTCTCCCCTTTTTTAGGGATGAAGACCACCCTGTTGAGACGCCAGACTTGTGGTATGTACCCATAGGCTAGGCTCGCCCTGAATAGTTCACATAGAAGGGTAAGGAGATTCTCCGGCCCTTGTTGAAGCAGGGCCGGAAAGATTCCATCCCCTCCTGCAGATTTGAAAGGGGCAAATTTAGAAATTGCCCATTTGGCTTTAGAGAGAGTGACAATCCTTCTGGCAATGGCCCAGCTACCCCACGACAAGCTCTTGGCCGTGAGCCTGCCTCGTGGTTACCAGACGTTTCCAGTGTCGTCATTCTCAAAGATACAATCAGGGAAGTGAGTCTCAAGGAGAAGTTTGAGGCTATCACTAGACCCGGAAGTGTGTTGACCTCCCTGGGACCTTAAAGATCCCAAGTGACCGGTTGGACTTGAGGCTAGTAAGCGTTGCAGTCTAGCTGCCGCGCTTAACTCATTTACCTTCTGTGTAAACTGCCTCCAGGAACTTTGTTTTGCTTTTTTAATTGCTAGGCTGTATTCTGTTAGAGCTCTATGATAGGACTCCCAGATACGGCTCCTTTTGCATTGATTGTACAGCTTCCTGACATTAGCCCTTTTGCGAGCGAGGTCCGCAGTCCACCACTTAGTATTGGTTCGACTCTTCCCCCGTCGCAATGGGCAATTGTCGTGGAAGCTATTGATTATAGCATTCTGCAGGTCAGAAGCTATCTGATCTATGTCTGTGAAGCATCGCACCCTTCCGCCTACCGATCCCAACTGTGACTGAAGGTCAGACTTATATCCCAACCAGTCAGTCCTCCTGGGATTGCGATAGAGGACCTCTGCAGCCTCATCTTGCAAGTTAAAGCGGATATACCTGTGATCCGATAATGAGGCCTCTTCGCTTACGTGCCACTTATCAACCATTCCAAGTATACCTTGTGTGCAGATTGTTATGTCAATAACTTCTTGTCTAATTCGTGTTGCGAACGTAGGGCGGTTACCTTTATTACATATAAATAGGTCCCTACTTAGAAGAAATTGTAAAAGTGCCTCACCTCTGGGGTTAGTGTTGGTGCTGCCCCATCCAGCAGAGTGATGGGCGTTGGCGTCACAACCTAGAAGAAGTTGTTGACGTCTGGCTTGTGCTTCTTCCACCAGGAGCTCTAGGTCTCTTGATGGAGGGAGTTCCCTGGCATCATATGGCAAGTATACGGAGCCTACAATTGTGCTCTGCACTATGCCTCCATTCTTCCAGGTCAGTGTGCCCACAGTGAGATCTCTGGAGCAGAATTCGTTGAGGGTTAGAAAATCCAAGCCTCTCTTCAACAGGATGCAGGTTCTGACATTCCTTAGAGAGGTACAGTAAATTAACTTACCTTTGGTTTCATTTAGGCCCGCCACTCTCCCTTGGTGAAGCCATGGTTCTTGAATCAATGCCAGATCAAATCCCTCCTGGAGGAAGAACTGGCAGAAGGCTGCCGAGGCAGCCCTACTGTGCTGGAGGTTGATTTGTAGAACTCGTGGCATTGTCCTTGACTGTCGAGGAGACAATTGAGACCTGCCAGAGTCCTAAGTTGGCTCTACAGTTGGAAGCCTTCACAGCCTTGTAGCAGACCTCGTCCAGGAAGCAGACGAATCCGTAACCTTTCGGGTCTGGCTTGGATGGAAGGATTTTCCACTCGTTTACATTCAGGTTGGGGTTCTGCTTATTGAACATCTCAAGTACCTTTTCAGGTGTCTTCTTCAGAAGCTTCGGGTGAGCTCTGAAAAACACCCTAGTGGACCTCAAGATGTCCTTACGCAGACCCACTCTCAGAGAGATGTCATCTCCCAGAGGTTTTATTCTTTGAATAACTTCTTCCAGCCAACGTTTGGTGTGCTCGTTGATGCAGGAAGCAATTAAAACACCTTTCTCTAGGTAGGTGCCCGCAAACGATGGAACGGAACCATCCTCCAGGGGTTGGATTTCTTCCATAATTGCGTCCTCGATGGCTTCTCCTTGCTCTGCACTAAGCTTCGCTTCCGGGTAGCCTTCGAGGGCTATGGCCATTTTGATCGCTGCGACCTCTCTGTAGGTAGCCTTGGGTGTGCTACCAGAGGCCTCGGGATCGTGGGCTTCGGGCTTTTGGGTTTCCCTCCTAGCCTTCTTTGCGGGTCCCTCAGCGGAGGGCGGGGTGACCAAGGTGCCTCTGGGGCGTTTGGCCGACCCCACCCCCGTCTTGGTACCCGCAGTTGGGCCCGGAGTTGAGACCTCCTGCCGTTCTGGATTATTTTTTCTTCTTCTTTTTCCCCCTCCTCCACTTGGAAGGGTCAAAAGCTTCACCCTTTTCAAGAAGTTTAGCCTTTAGTGCTTCTCTTCTTTGAGCAGTGGTGAGATTGGGCCTCTTCATTCTAAGGTTGCCGAGTTGCTCTGTGGCATCATCCAGCGTACCTGTAGACATGGGAGTGCTTGGGCTGTTGAGGAGCTGATCTTCTATATCTTGAAGGGATTTTGCTTCCTCAGCGCTTGTACTGCCTTCCTCAGATAAAGCCTTGCCATGTATGGGAGCTTCAGTGTGCAATGGAACCTCCTGTGTTCCTAAGGCACTTTGTTGAGGAGAAGGTAGGGATGTTGGCATAACAACCAGTTGTGTTGCCAGGTGGTGGTATGTGCGAGGTAGCTTCAGGAGCTACCTCAGCAGGAAGAGGTAGGTTAGAAACAGCTTCAGTAACTGTTTCAAGGATTGGTTGGTTTTGTTTTTTGTTTTTGTTTCTCTTCATGTTGTTCCCACGAGAAGCTAGGGAATGGAAGGTCAACCCAGACAGAGCCCCGCATGCCTGGGTAAGCTGCTTTTAAACTGGAGGGTCGCCGGTGTCCAGAGTCCGCATAGTAAAGACTGGTTTGCCACCAGCTATTCAGCCTTGGCCTACGCTGTTCCACCGTGGCTTGGCCCCTAGTGGGAGAAATGAAAGGGAAACTAGATCGAAGAGTTGAGGAACTTTACCTCAGATAGAAGAGAGTGAAGAAGAGAGATAGGCTGACACATAGAAAAGTGTGCCAGCCATAGGCCTCCAGAACAAGAAGAGAAGGGATCTGGAGCATTAGCTAGGGTACCTCGGGGTCGCCACTACCCGTACGGCCTCGAAAGTAAGACCGCCCCTGAGGACCGTGGATATTGTTTCCAATATAGCACGAAAATCATAAATTTAGACGTGGAACTATCTCATTATAACCTTTATAATTGTGTTTTATTTACACGTTTGTCCAATAAAATATTCGTGTTCGGATAATCAGATAAAAAGCGATCTGTTTATTGTTATTAATACTACTCTTAAAGTCACCAATATAAGGGACAGGTGAAATGTAAGCAGCAGTTTACACAAAAATTATTTTATATCCATGGAAACAACATTGCACTTATAGTTGAATGTTTTTTAATAAGATACGTGGCTTCATTTTTCAAATTTCGTTCAATCTACAGTTAGTCACGAAAGTAGCACCAGCTACTCGATGCGATGGCCAGAAGCACGACCAGGACCAGGACTTACATGGATGAGTTACTTTAAATCTGTATAAATCATAGTTTTTACTCACTATTTCTCGTTACCCAAAGCATTTTTCATCCTAGTTTTTTGAGTATAATTCACAGCACAAAGCACCAGAATAGTTTATATGTAGTGATAAGAAAATCAAATTAAATATAGTTCATTCACTTCATTGTTTTTTTTTTGTGTAAAAGCTACTAATTCGTGTATGGTGCTATGTATAATCCTCTTAGTACCCAAATAGTACAGGGAGAATCAGTTTACAATATTTTATACCAATCGGACACTAACATATATTGGAAGTTTTCACGTAGTTTCATCAAAAATATATTTAACTGTTAATGAGAAACATTTTCTTACTTGTTATATTTCAGCAATCTTTCTAGCATTTCTAGTAAGCAAGATATTCGTAATGAGTTGAAATTAGTTAATGTTTTTTATTTAGGATATAAAAACTGTAAGTATTTTTTTTCAGTGGTATAATTAGATAATTAAAAACTCAGTGCCAAACAATCGTGACATAAATGTGTTCTAGAAGTTTTAATTCATTCTATTATTTACGGAAATTCACGCCAGAGCTCTCTTTCACAGTAAAGGAGATAATAACGGAACAAGTAAAATTTTACACCTGTATACACATGGTACAACCAATGTGCACGTGCGATACGTGTGACGTAGGGTGGTAGACCGCGTCACTTGGACTACACAATGTAGTCTTGTTAAACCGTCCCTGTGCAAATGGGTATGTATGAATGTGGGAGCTCAGTAAGGGGTTTGGACTTGGGCATGTAGATGAACAAGACTAGGCCCTCGAACGGTTCGGTACGAATGTGGTCCTTCGGGGTGGGCTAAACCCCATAAGTCCCTGAGACCGTGAATGTATGTGTAATGTCTAAGAATAAGGGATGGGGCATTATTGGGTCAAGGAGTATCAACCAGTCACTTCTGGACGGACTTCCAAACCCAATAATGTTTAACCTGGGCGTCAGACACTCGCGTGCCTGACGTGGATGTTTCCAAAACCACACCACTTAGACATTTATAAATACACTTGTATTACCACCTAAGGATCACTTCCCAACATGGACGCTATAGCGAGAGAACTGCACAAACCGGCTAGACGAAATTATCCTAGACGCAAGGTCACGCTGAAAGGACTTAACGATCTCTATCAGGCCGACCTTGTAGAGATGATTCCGCATGCAAGAGCGAACAAAGGGTACAAGTATATATTAACGATGCTCAACTGTGTCACAAAATTCGCATTCGCCATACCCATAAAAAAAATCCGGTGCAGAGGTCGCAGCCGCACTAGGGTCCATACTAGCTAAACATAAGATGAAAAACTTACAAACGGACCAAGGTAAAGAGTGGTACAACATTCACGTCAACAAACTCGTACGGAAACACAACATTAACGTGTACTCCACCCAATCACATTTGAAAAGTTCCATTGTAGAACGACTAAACAGAACTCTTAAAGAAAAAATGTATAAAATGTTTACGGCACGCGGTAGCTACGAATGGTTAAGCATCCTACCTATTATAGTTAATGAGTACAACAGTACCGTACACAGGACGACCGGCATGAAACCAAAAGACGTTAGACGGAAACATGTAAAACAGATTCTCGACCGAATAAACAAAAGTAGACCCATCAAGCCGACAAAACCTAAATACAATGTAAACGATCGGGTTAGGATAAGCAGACACAAAGGAGTTTTCAAAAAGGGTTATTTACCCAATTGGTCAAACGAGACGTTTACAATCTTTGCAATAAAACTTACAAAACCTGTAACATATATTTTACAAGATATACGGGGCAACATTTTGCAAGGCGGATTCTATGAGCAGGAACTTATAAGAACCGCAACAGGAAACGTCTATCTCGTCGATAAAGTTCTTAGGCGGAAAGGCCTCAAGGCCTTGGTGCGGTGGCGTGGCTTTGACCATACCCACGATAGCTAGGTAAACTCCAAAGACATTATTCGCCCAAACACAGTAAAATATAAAAGGTGACGCGGTGTCTTGGAAACTCCATTACCAAAATGAAGGTCGTAAAGCAAGGTATAATGTTTAAAGTCTGCAATATGGACGAGTTTATAGGTAGCGGATTAGGTCGCAAAAACAAGAACGGTCCGCTCCTACCCAACACTATAAGGAGCCTGATTGTAGGCCCCTCGAACTGTGGCAAGACAAACGTACTATTCAATCTACTTGTAGATCCGAACGGATTACGGTTCGAGAATGTGTACGTATTTTCAAAATCTCTGTATCAGCCAAAGTACCAACTACTGTCAAAGGTAATGCCGAAAGAAGTTGGATATTTCCCCTTTGATGATAACTCGCAGGTCATTACGACGGACGAGGCCAAAGAGAACTCAGTTATGGTTTTTGACGATATAAGCTTTGCGAAAAAAAACACGATAACATCCGTAATTACTTCACTATGGGCAGACACAAGAACATAGACACGTTTTATCTCGGGCAAACGTACACGCACATACCTAAACAGCTTATCAGGGACAATGCCAACTTTATAATACTGTTCAAACAAGACGACATAAACCTGCGTTACGCCTATAGCGATCACGTAAATACCGACATGGACCTGGAAAAATTCAAGCAGTTGTGCAGTATGGCTTGAAAGGACAGACACGGGTTTATAGTCATAAGCAAGGACGATGACATTGATAATGGAAGGTACCGCGTAGGTCTCGACAGTTTTGTTCAAGATCTATAATGGTTAGGATCTACACTTATAACGACATTAGAGGGTTCTCGAAACAGAGACTCCACAAAGTCAATTCAAATCTGTGTACATGGTACTACCCAGACAAGAAAAAATTTTGTGGTAATTACTGTAGCAGACGAACACCACACGGCTTTCTATTCAATAGAAGGTGTTGGAGACACAAACGCCAAGGACAGTACAGTGCAACCATTCCTCCTGTAATTCTGCTAATGATCTCGTCCAGCGAACGCTTTTATAACCGCGATATCTGGATAGAATTTTTGAAAAAGAGCCAAGAGAAAGGTGTACCATTTGAACTAGTTGTGTATCACGAAGACATGTTAAAGTGTACTGTGCGGGAATCACAGAACCTCTTGTCCAGATTCAGACCATTTCCAGATCAATTCGGAAAGCTTGTACCGCTGAGAAACGCGCACGGTGGTATACACTTTGCCCAAGTCTGTATAAAAATGTTGGAGTACGGTTGTAAAATCCCACACGCCTCACGTTGCATCATTCTCACGGAGCGAACTATACCTATTAGGAAACCTGTTACAATCTACAGACACGTACTGGCATCAAAGTGTTCCAGTGACATCAGCTACAACGTAGCGTACGGCCCGGTCCCTGACGGACTGCCGAGAGGCGAGAGGAACAAAGTGTTTGCAGGCGTAAACAATCTGTGTCAGAGCCTCTTTTACATCCGAATTTCTCAAGGCGGCTCTACCAACGGTGCCCATGTATTGCGACAGATTCGGAATAAGTCTGCGGGACGGGGTGTATAGCATTACAGACCGTAAGCAGTTTGAGGCGTGGAGGCGGTTCACAGGAGCCAATCCGAGTGAGTTCTGGCTACTCAACTCTTACCTAATTCACATACACGGTACAGTGAGAAACCCCATCGCACAGTTAAAAGGGTTTATGGATAAGACTGTGGAGTACGACAAGTATACAGTGGCCGAGATCCCCCAGTGGAGGGACGGCTGGAAGAGAACCTTTGTGTTCAGATCACGGGCACGAGTACAGATACCGAGATCGGTATACTTCAAGAAACTGGGTACGGAAGCGTCACTTTGTGAAATCATTCACTTCCTTCGTAAAACCAAAAAAAGGGCAATGTTCTTCAGACAAGTCGAACTACCTTGAAAATTGAGTGTATATAAGTGTTAAACGGACAGATGGTGTCATCATTGATAAAAATGGAGCGGAACGAGAAACAGCTAAAGGCCGAGATATCAAAGTTAAGAACGGCTATTAAACGAAAGTACAAGGAGTTCAAACAAGGAAACCTGTCCTCCGAAGTCCGTCTGGAAAAACAGTACAAACCCCTCCTCTCGGAACTGCGAAAGCAAACCAAGGACCCCGATATTAAAGGGGAACCAAAAGAAGAGCATGACGAGGACGGTATAAAAGACGAACCAACCAAGTTTTCTCCACCCGTAACGTCTTCTCCGACAGTACCAGCTGTACACAATAAAGTGCTGGAAACCACGGTACCCGACGTAAGCACGGCCCTCTCCACGGCCGAAGGTCAGCTGGAGGCCTCACAGTGGGTCAAAGATTCATTCCAGAACGCGTTGACTGTCAAGTACATGAAGGCACTAATGAAGGACATTCCCAGCAATAGAAAGATTGATTCCATATACGGTCCACGCTACGAAAACAGTACACTAATGGTCGGGAACAAACCGTTAACTTTCGGTAATGACGGCAGTATAGTCATAGATGACGTACACTACACGCCTACAAAGGGTCTTTATGAATTGCTCTTCAAACGTGCACCACTCAAGGAAGAGTACGACGAAAACGATTTACACGCTTACAGGGATATAATGAAGCGGACACAGGCGCACAAAAGAGGTTACAATTATAAAAGCAACATAAACCGTAACAACTCCGCAAAATATGAGCTCGTAATTTCAAAGTTATTCCCCAAAACACACACTGGTAAGGGATTCAAGGACCTGTCACGTCCTGACCCTGTGTACTATGACGACCCGAATGAATTGTGTGAGAGGCTAAGAGTGTTGGTAAGCTCCGCTGAGGCCGGTAATACGGGGCATAAAAACGAGATTATTAACATCGTAGAAGAGCTGAGGGAGCTAAAACTCATAAGCGGTAGTGGTAACGCCAGATACAGAGCTCTGGTATAAATGTATAGACAAAACCCCGTAATGTACAGTTTCGAAATGAGCGTCGACAAGTTTGGTCGCACCGGTAGTGAGGCCGGTAAGAGAGGTCCGCCTGGACAAGGATTCAGTCTCACAGTCGACGGCAACTACGATATCAAAGGCAAACGGTTATGTAACGTGACCGATGCGCAGCAGAGTCTAGACGTTGTAAACTTGCAGACCTTGAAAAATAATGTGGATAGCGCAGTCCTCAAGACTGTGTCTGACGTTTCGCTTGTATCCAAGAAAAATGTGATGGACGCTAAAGGTAACAGGATTAGCAACATAGGTGATGCTATACTCTGGACCGATGCTCTGACTCTTCGCCGTCTTGCTAGTGAGGTGCCCTATAAGGACACGGACAGCAAATATTACAGGTTTGACAACTACAGATTGCGAATGATAGGTGATCCCGCTGGGGATACAGATGCAGTGACGCTAAAATATCTTAAAACGAACACTCTAAAAAGAAGTAGTGATGGTAACGTCTGGGAATGTGATAACAAAAGACTCGGACAGATGGCTGATCCTCTTCTCGCTGGCGACGGGGTAAACCTGCAGACCTTGGACAAGAAATTAAAAGGCACCAAAACAGACATGACCCGGTCTATGCTCAAGACACTAAATGCGAATAAACTCGATGCCAAAAATAATAGACTACCTAACGTAGCTGACCCCACGAACGAAGCGGACGCCGTCAACCTGCGAACGCTAAACAAAAGAACACTAAACTTCGATACTGAGATAATAGACGCTAAAAAGAGAAGAATAACCAACTTGGGCGATGGTGAGGGACTGGGTGATGCTGTGACTCTGTCACAACTACGTACCCTTACACCTATCAAGAGTATTACAGATTCTACCGTTACATTCGATAGTTTCAGACTCTGCATGGTTGGATGGCCAGTCGAGCCTACGGACGCTACGACTAAACGATATGTAGATAGGGCACTATCACTTCTACCTCAGATGAAAGACGGCTACTGGAGTTTTGGACGTATGCGTCTGAGCGAGATTGAAGAGCCTCTATACGAGGGTGAAGCTGTTAATCTGAAATACTTTCAAAAACACGCCATGAACAGAGCGGGGCGAAATTGGAACGCACAAACCGGTAAAGTCACTAATCTGGGAGATCCTACCGAAATGAGTGACGCGGTGTCCATGAATTACCTAGTGAGAGTACTGAGCGAAGTCTATTACGGTATGTACAAACTACTGGCTCCGACGCTGGACGCTATAAACTTAACCGATAAAGACGAGTGTATCAGCTTCAACATTGTCAACCCATACTTTAGAGATCCAGTGAGCAGGGTTAGATCGAAACCGTGATGGTTTTATTTATATGTGAGTTGCTGACATTTTTACCGTCAGTTTACTTTAGAACCTGGCGAGATTCGGGTCTTGGTATTTATTCTATGTGTAGCTCCTCTGATTGCTGCTAATAAAAACTTTGCTGTACTTGGAGAGATACGGCTATCTCGATACTAATACTCAGAGCTATCCACAGACATTACACAGGCGATCGTTAGGTTTCAAGAGACGTTCGGCTTGAATGTGACCGGATATGTAAATGAGGAGACGACTAACTTAATGAACCAGCCCAGATGCGACAATTCAGACGAGTTAATAGCGTCTTTCACTGCAAACCCAAACTACGGATGGCGGAAAAACGATATTACCTGGTTTATGTACGGTAGTAATTATCAGTATGACCAACTATGTCGGGATGCGTTCGCCCTATTCTCAAGACATTCCAACCTGACCTTCCGGCGGGACCCTATAAGTCCCACAATCATTTTAAGTATCACTCCCAGGAAACATCTTTTGTATTATCTACGGAAAAATTGCAGTAGAGTGTTTGATGGTAGGGGTGGTTTAGTGGGTCACGCCTTTCTCCCTATATTGGGGATGAACCAGACAGATGTTCATATGGACGGTGAAGAAGATTGGGATTATAGAATGGATCTACCTGCGCCCGGAAAAGTTTCCTTCTTTTTGGTTCTATTACACGAAATTGGACACGCTCTAGGCTTGCAACATTCATCACTTTCGTCGTCTATATTGTATCCTTTTTATTTTTTACCACATGGTATTTCAAATCTTTACCAATATGATTTAGACAGAGATGATCAAATGGCAATACAGTATATTTACGGACCACCGACCCCCTCCACCTCAACATCCACTACAACATCTACAACACCATCCACAACAACAACATCAACTACGACGACAACATCGGCTACCAATAGACCAATAGAGGTCACGCCTACGCCTACGCCTACAGATTTGGACATTTGTAATTTAAGACACAAACTCAACACGTTCTTAGTAGTGAGAAACAGACTATACGCGTTTTACGGTAAATACGTTTGGATACTAAGCCTGAACGAAGCCCATAGAACGCGTGAAGAGTTTACCAATCCTATGATAATTACAGAGTGGTTGACTTTCTTACCGCCAGACTTTACTAACGTTTCGGCCGTGTACCAGAGACCGAACGGGGACGTAGTCATGATCGTAGACAGAACTCTATACGTTATAGATTACCCGTCACTTAGACTGTCCAATCAAAGACCCATTAGCAGAATCGTACATACCAGAGTTAAGAAAGTCAATGCAGCGTTAAACAGTAATATGGGTAAAACCTACGTCTTCGTCGATGACAAGTTTGTTGTAGAGTTAAACGAATGCACCCTCACAGGCACCATGTTGGGGATGACTTCAAGCGTACTCCCCGGTGTTCCGGGGTCCATAAAGGGAGGTTTCAGATATAAAAACGGTCGTATTTATTTTATAACAGACAGTTACGTGCTGGAGTTTGACGAGTTTACCGGTACTGTCACAAAATCCGAGGCGGACATCTTCGACGTACTGCAGATTACTTGTGTGCGTGAATCGCTACTCAAACAGTTGTATAAAGTGATACGGTATATAAATGGCGAACCACAAACGTAATTCAAACAGAGTGAAACGAGCTGTCAAGCGGGGTAGAGGTATAGTGACCAGCGTACTGAACAACGCACTGCCCGCTGTAGGCACCATAATAAACCGTGCTGTTGACGCGTTACCTGTCGAATTACACCTTCCCGGTGGCTATCAGTACTGTGGGCCAGGTACGAGATTAGGGGTGAGATTGGCAAGGGGTGATAGGGGTATTAACAAACTCGATTCTGTCTGTAAGCTCCACGATATAGCGTACTCGAAATACACGGATTTAGAACACCGGCGAGAGGCCGATAAGGAATTAGCCGAAAGAGCTTGGCAAAGGGTGAAATCGGGAGACGCTAGTGTAGGAGAAAGGGCCGCGGCCTTAGCAGTGACGGCAGCAATGAAAGCTAAAACAGCGTTTGGGGGTGGGAGAAAGAAAAAACCAAAGACAAAGCGAGGGAGGGGTAAACCTAAGGGCAGAGGGCTCTACCTGAAACCGTATCCAAAGAGGGGAGGTGGTGGGGTTAGAAAAAAGAAGAGGTATTTTAAAAAAAAACAACAATCTCGATACCGATAAAACCTCTAACAAACCACGAATTGATCCGTTATGCGAGGTTACTCAATATTCCAAACTTTCGAGGTGTCTACATGAGGGACACACTGCCCAAGACCCCGCGGCAGTACGAGTCGGCCATAGTTAACCTGGACAGTTCCCACGGTGAAGGTACGCACTGGGTCTGTTATAAGAAACTCGGAGACAGAGTGTACTACTTTGACAGCTTTGGAAATCTGAGACCGCCGATAGAAGTCGTATCCTACTTTGGATCAGGGGTGAGCGTACAGTATAACTATGAGCGTAAACAGTCTGAGGACTCAGTAGTCTGCGGTCACTTGTGTTTAAAGTTTCTGGCGCGTAATGTTTTCACTTAACGGAGCTGCTCCGCACGTATCTTGCGAGGTCTTTCCACCAATGGATTTGAGCGATGGAGAGTACGAGATTGGTCTAATTGATCTCTCGACGTACTATACGATACCAAACATTGAAAAAGGTGTGAATGACATGTTCCACTACGGAGTCGACAAAGAAATAGTGATAGACGAGGGGTCGTATGAAATTGAAAACATAGAAGAATATATCAAGTCGCACATTGACGGAAGTGTGACTTTCAGTCTTAAGGCAAACAATAGCACGCTAAAGTCCGAAGTATCGTGCAGTGAAGCGATACATTTTGAAAAGCCGAATTCGGTAGCCTCAGTACTTGGTTTCACCGCTAAGGAACTGGAGCCTCATAAGACCCACATGTCCGACCTCCCCGTCAGTATTATGGCGGTAAACACGATACGTGTCGAGTGCAACATTGCACGCGGTTCCTTTCAAAACGGTATGGAAGGACACGTGTTGCACGAGTTCTACCCCGATGTGGCTCCCGGGTATAAAATAGTTGAGAAACCGAGCACTGTCATCTGTTTACCGGTGAAAGTCCGCAGAGTGAACAATATAGAGGTCTCTCTCAGAGACCAAAACGGCGATTTAATCAACTTTAGAAACGAACCCGTCTCGTTACGCTTGCACATTAGGAAGCGGCAATGGGTCTAGTATTTAGAGAAGTGTCTGCTCAGGCATTGGCCAGTAAACACCGGAAGACGGTAGTGTTAACATCGCTAAACATTCGGTTTCTAGCGTCACTGGGGTTCAAATATGGCGCTACTGGCAATAGAGTCGGCCGCAGAGTATGATGAAGTTGTTACAGGTTGGGAGTTTCACTCTCATAAGCCTTACGCCTCGTCAACTCTGAAGAACAACGACGAAATCAGAATTCCGATAAGTCAACAGGATATAATTACGGCACCGTTCGAAAGCAGTATATACATCACTGGTAAAGTGAGTGCCAAAAAAGCTGACGGGAGTGAGGCCAGTATCTCACTAATAAACAATGCCATCGCATTTTTATTCCACGATGTAAGGTACGAGATAGGCGGAATAGAGGTTGACAGGACGAAAAATGTAGGTATAACGAGTACTATAAAAGGACTACTCTCCATTAGGGATGAAGAGCAAAAGTGTCTCGTAAACGCGTGCTGGCTCGGTCCCAATACGACAAGTGAGGCCGGTGAATTTACATATTCGGTGCCTCTGAAACTTTTGATGGGTTTTGCCGAGGATTACAAGAGAATTGTTGCGAATGTTAAGCAAGAGCTTGTTCTCTTGAGGTCAGCTACGGATGTTAACGCCGTTATCTCACCGGACGCGTCAAACCTCGACTTTCAGATTACATCGCTCGAGTGGCGTGTAGCACATGTTACAGTGTCAGATAGTTACAAATTAAAATTATTGCGCGTGATTGAGAAAGATACTTTGATTCACCTACCGTTTCGGTCCTGGGAACTTCACGAGTATCCTTCACTACCGCAAACAACTCGACAGAGCTGGACAATAAAAACGAGTTCGCAAATTGAAAAGCCTCGGTACGTGGTACTGACCTTTCAGACCGGTAGAAAGAACGACCTAAGAAAGGACGCCTCTACTTTTGACCGTTGTGCCCTTACGAATGTTAAACTTTATCTGAATTCACAGTACTACCCTTACGACAATGTCCACGGCGATCTCTGTATATTTTACGACATGTACACACGATTCCAAAGTTCGTACTATCAAAAACCAGGGTCTCCGCTGGTTGACTTTAAAACATTCACGTCTCATGTGCCTCTGTACGTGATTGATTGTTCCAAGCAGAACGATTCGATCAAGTCGGGACCTGTAGATGTTAGGTTGGAATTTGAAGCTAAGGAGAATTTCCCGCCAAACACAGCTGCATACTGTCTCCTACTGCATGACTCCCACATGGCGTACACAGTGCTCACCGGTTCGGTACAACGTATAATGTAGGAGCGGTGGTGGTGGTGGTGGGGGAACTCTTATAAATAGCTGAATTTTGTACGTGTGTCTCATTCTGTGTCATGGAGGAGCTAAACAGTTTTCTAAACGAGCCTGACTCGCTCGATGCGATCCGATACCTAAGATTAAAGACCGAACTACTCTGCAAGGTCGAGGGTACGCGAAGACTCTTTGCTCAATTTAGACCTACAGTTAGAGTACCCAGTGACCCTTATAATTACGACCATTTCAAGGAATGCGTGTGGGCACGACCCGAGGCTACGTCAGGTCCTGACACTTGTCAGTGCTACTATATGGATTCATACATTGGGGGTTCGATTACGATTTTGGATCAGTTAGTTGGTATGTACGACCCGTTTCTTTCGAGATTACAGGCTCTACTTGAACCCTTCCGTGATAACGCAACACAGGGGCTGTATTGTTAGGGTGGGGGTAATTGTATAAATTGAGGGTTCCTGATGCTAGACTTCATTAGCTCAATCATGTCTGACCGGGAGTGGCCTAAACAGTGTACCGTAACTATTCGACTGCTTAAAGATAACGAAACTGTTAGCACTAATAAGTTAGATGTAGAAGAGGGTGAGTCTGATTACGGAGATGATTACCATGTAAGCAAACTCCCAGAGTCTGATGCATTTAGGATCACATTTGAGAGATATGAACCTGTTAGCGAAGGATACAACGAGACTGTTCTTGAGGATTTTGCTAATGTAATATTCAAGAAAGAGGGTTGCTCTGTTGGCCAACTACTCATTAATGTGAAAGAGTGGAATCTGTTCCACTCTAAAATATTTTACGTCAAGGATTTTCCCGCCTTTGACGGTTTCGTGTTGGCGTATCTACAACACACTATTGATGATGGTTTGGAGTATTGCATGTATTGTAGCGATTACACATACGAGGTCCGTTACAATTAGAAAATTTAAATCTAACCGTATTTCCTAGCCCTATTATTTGTCAAAATAAGCACGTCGCTGATTGGTCTAAATTGGGTATATAAGGGAGTAGTGTGAGGGGCTACGGTCAGACGGGACCTGGACTTCATTGGGTGCTGGAATTCATTAGCTCTCATCCACTCGGTGACATTCAAAATGGGCGTCGAAGCGTTTGTAACTGTTTACTTTTACAAAAACGGGAAATTATTAAAAAAAGGCCACATTAATTGCTACAAGTTTTCTTCCAATGCCGATATATACGATGTGAAGGACTACGACCAAATTAGGGTTAGGTTTTCCTCAGAATACGATTCAGACTTTGACTCTGACGAAGAGGAGGAGGAGGAGGAAGAGGAGGTAGACGCGGAAACGGAACCCTTACTTCGTTAATTTGCTGCTTTCCATTGGTCGAAATAAGCACGTCGCTGATTGGTCTAAATTGGGTGGTATATAAGGGGTAGTGTGAGGGGTTACGGTCAGACGGGACCATGCAGGCTTCAGTGATGGACGTGGAACCTGCGAAAGTTCCCAGGCGTAAGGAACGCATAAATTCGTTAACGGGTATTTTCCTAAAGTCGGTTTACTTTTTAGGTAGCGATCTATCAAAGTGTGTAATTGTGGGGTTGTTTAAAGACAGAGGCGATTCTCTCGGGGTGCTATTCCATGGTAAGAAGGGGAGCGTTTACTGGTCGCACGATGTATTTAATCAGTTTGCTCCGAATTTCAACTGTATCACTCAGGCTTTGGAGACCTCGCAGAGGTTGAATATCAAGGTGGACAGTGGGGAGGATGTCAGGGTTTCGAACGTCTTTGGTCAAATTCATGCGTATCTCTATGACGGGGAACGTTCTTTAACGCTTAACAAGACCGAGTGGGTTCAGTTCGTTAACAACCTCCCGTCGGTCTACATCGCACTACGGGATCTCTTTTCCATCGAGGTGTCAGCTAAGAGTGTTGTTCAGTGTCTGCTGGCTGGCGAGAAGGAGGAGGAGGACGTGGAGTATAACGACATCCCTAGTCCCGTACTTTGCAGACTGGTCCAGGAAGTTGAACTTTTTAAACGCTGGCCAAATGGAAGCGATAGTGGAGTTTCATGCATTCAAGGATAATGAGAACCGGTTTATTGTGAAGGAGTTTGTTGTGGTCAGTCATCTGTTTCGCTCACACATAGTGTTCAAACCCCCGTACAGCGTAACCGAATTAGATTCAAAAGCGGCTAGAACCGCCCGTTGGTTGGTGCGTCACTTTCATCATATTAATTGGAATGACGGAGGGATCCCTTTTGACGAAGATATCGTCCGCGCTCTCTGTAAACCCTTCGCTACTGTATATACTACGGGGTTAGATAAAGTTCGATTTTTGTCTCGTTTTCACGATAACGTAGTTGATAGGAATATTGTAGATAGTAAGGAGGCTATTGTTTCCGATGCTCAATGTATTTTACCTCAACATAATAGTGACTGTACATATGCTTGTGCTTTAAAAAAGGCTCTAGGGCGGGGTGAGTGAGTGGCAAGCCCCTAAGGCTGGCGTAAAACCTGTAAGTCCTGGGGTTTTCAACTGCTCTTTCGGCAGGCCTAAACTCCGTAAGTCCGGGGGCGGTTGTGTGTGTGTGTTTGGATACCTCTATGGCAGGCCTAACCTCCGTAAGTCCAGAGGTACGAGCCTCGCTCTAGTTGCTAAAAAAGAGATGTAAAAAAATATACTAAAAAACAAAATGTTTCTTTGCGAGTGTTTTACGGGTTGCATTGAAAGGCTTCTCCGAGTAAAGCGGCTTGTTACACTAGCAAGGATTACAAAAAAAAAAAATACAAAAGTTGTAAAATAAAAAAAATATGTTGGGAGGTAGCAAGTTTGTTATGGAGTGGCTACCACCGTAAAGAGCGATGGTTGGGGCTCTTTACACACACGTGGATAGGTCTACTGGGGAAGGGGCCACGTAAAATATCTCCTAACGCGCCGGGACCCTACCCCTTGGGTGGTGTGGAAACTTGGGTCACGTTGCAACAAGGACAAACGCACGTGTGGTGGGGGGTACGCTGCGCTTGCATATAAGTGACTGCTGCGAATGTATCCAGCATTGTGCAATCATGTACAGTTGCAGGCACCTTGTGTTGGCGTTATCCGTGGGAGTTATGACTGTGTCTACGGCCTTGATAGCGATTCTCTGACGAGCACGCCTGCCTCCCGGAGTCGGCTACACTCGCTTGATGCTGATACTGGTGGGCCTTCTTGTCGTTGCAGCACCCCTCGTTGCTGGTGACGACGACGAACCGCCTCCACGGAAAGTCCCTCGATTGGTGGTAATGTTATTATTACTATTATAGAATTAATAATTATATTCCGTTTTTCCGATTGGGTACAATTTGTTTTTGTTTTTTTGAAGGGCAACGACGATGACCCCCGGCCCGATCCCCACCCCGAGGTCCAGGACTCCCCATTGTCGCCTGACCCTAATGACAGTGATGAGGTACGTGTGCGCTTGTGTTGGTTTTGTGTTTGTATGCGTGTTTGTTTGCGTTACGGGCTGAATTGTGTTTTCTTTCCAGGAGTATGACTCGGATGCCACCGTGGAGAACCTGATACCCGGTGTAAGTACAATTGGCTTCCTTGTTTTGTCCGTCTCGTGTTTTTTGCTATTTTCCTACGGTTTGTTTTTTTGCAGTCTCCTGACCCGTGGGCTTTTGGACCGAGGCCGAGGCAGAGGCCTCTCAATGACACAGCGGTTGAGGACCTTCTGCTGGGACCCTGGGAAGTGTTGGAGGCTGCCATCACGGGTATACCTCTACCACCGTCTCCATCACCGCCCCGGGCCGCAGCCCGCAGGCTCCCTCTCCAGATGATGCCGCTTCCTCAGCCACGGCGACTTCCGAGGATCCGGCGACTCGCCCCGGCCCAGGCCCCCTCGACGTCCCGGTCCTCTGGTGGGTCCAACGTAGCGACCGTCGCCCCGGCCTTCTCGACGTCCCGGTCCTCTGCTGGGCCCAATGTCGACTCGACCCAACCCTCTACCTCAACGGGTCGAACCGGCGCTTGTAGAAGGGTAAGTGTCCACCGGTAGTAGTGGTAGTAGTAGTAGTAAGTAGTATTAGTAGTAGTGGTGATACCTTACTTGCTTTTCAGCCTCCTACAGCTGCATCAGGAGTAGATGTGGCACGGCAGAGGTTACGGGAACTGGTGCTGGACCATTTCCTTCAAGTATTTGTTTCGCCGGCGCACGCTCCCGTGGCGTGCACTGTGGGGGCGTTGGTTGCGATGTCCGCCCTGAGGGCCGAGCTCAGGGATATGCTCTGGCTCGTCGACCATCTTCTCGACGAGACGCCCCGTTACCAGAGTCTCGTGATAGCGTACGCGCTTTGGAGGGAAGTGCGCTCGTCGTTGGAGGGTCTGCTCATCGGCATCGGCGAGAGCATGGAGTCGGCGGCCTCGAGGGATCCCTACGACATCGACCCTGAGGAACCGGAACCGTCGCCCCCGGCTAGGCACGTTCGCTGCTGTGTCTGTATGGACAGATTGCCGACGGTAGGGTTGAGGCCTTGTGGACACACTCTGTGCCCACAATGTGCCCATAGGCTCTTACGTTGTCCAATCTGTCGGGTGATCATCCACGGGAGGATGCCATTGTTTTTTTCTTAATATTTTTAAAATAAACAAGTTTTTTTTCTATGTAAGTATTTGATTTTTCAAAGTTCCCGCCACTTTTTTTTTGGTTCCCGCAATTTGAGGGATTTTTTCCCCGCGCGTGAGGGATTTTTCCCGTATTTGAGGGATTTTTCCCGTGGGGGCGGGGCTTAGCCGCCATCTTGGATCACGTGACCTGCTCTCGACCAATCAGAGCGCGGGGCTATCCTCCGGTTACTCTACTAATCAGACCTACTAGTTGAGTCGAACAAAGTTCAGACCACTGTGAAAAGCGTAAAAATGGAGGGTAGCGGTCTTAATCAACAACCGGCTTGTAATATTATGGCGGAACTCTATTTGACCGAGTTTGATGAGGGTAATGATAGGACTCACCCTATGAATTTTTTGAAATTGGCTGAAAAATTTACTAATAGTAATCAAGAACACTGGGAAACAAAACTTTTGTATATTGTAAAATACTTGAAGGGGGAAGCATCTGAGTGGGCTCGGAGAAACATTGAAAAATGGGAGAGTTTTGAACAATTTAAAAATGATTTCAAAAAGAGATTCTGGGGCATTACTAAACAAAAAGATTTTGAAAACAAATTGATGGGTAATGGGAATTTTTGTGAAGGTAAAACCGATTTGACAAACTATGTGCTTGGGTATTTTGACATAGCAAAGAAATTGGACAACCAGATGGATAACCTTACGTTTGTTGGCTTTATTTGTCGACATTTGCCGCCACACATAAGTGCCAGTCTGGCAATTCTACAATCCCTTGCTGGTAGGGAAGAACTAGAAGTAGTATTAAATCAGCTCAGTTATGTAAATCCTTTCAAAAAAGAAAGTTTCAGGGATACATACAACACTAATCATGAAAATGGAAATAGACAAAAAACATACACAGGAAGGCCAACACAAAACTTTCATGACAGTACCCAAGGACAGCAGTATAGGCCAAATCATGAGAACAGGGCAGTAAATACCACACAATTTTCTCATACCAACAATTGTAGGGCCAATCACACTAATGGGAATCATTTTGAAAGGAATCGGGAAAATAATAAGGGATACAACAGACCCGAGGGTTTCAGAACATTTCGAGGTAGGGGAAATTACAGGGGTGGACCAAATTACCGGGGGGACACAACTATAGGAACAATTCAGAAAACTTTGATGGGCCTAGGGAAATTGAAAATGGTCAAGATTGACAACCAACAATTCCAGGGGAAATAACTCGGAACTTAAATTTTGACGAAAGACCAAAAATAAACAACTTTGAATTGATAGGCGATAGTCAGTTTTGTAGACTATCAAACAAAATTTTGCAAATGGATACAGTCAAAACCCCTGGACGGTGGTAGAACATCAATAGGACTTTGTGTGGGGGGTCAAACGATTAAACAATTATATGAGCAGGTAAAAATACATTCAGCAAGTTTATCTGAAAACCTAATGATTTTTATTGGTACAAATGACATTCTAAAAAAATAATTCACTTGAGCAAATGAAAACTGACATGAAAGATTTAGTTGAATACCTAATAAACAGTAATAAGAAATTAATCATTTTGACTCTACCTCCAATTTCGAAAGTTGCCAAAGACATTGGTATCAGAGGAAAGGTTAAAGATTTTAAAAGGTTCATACGGGCATTAGACAATGGGGATACAATCAAAATTAATCATGTCACACCATACTTTGTTGACCACAATGAGTTAGGGTGTAATTTAAAATATTTTGAACAAAACATCAACTTTGGGGGAAAAACATTTGCTGATTTGGTTCATCTGAATATTGATGGGTTGAAACTTTTAAAAGAAAGCATTGATGAGTTTTTCAATGAAACTAATGAAAAGTTGAAAGGGGTTGTGCAAAGTAACCAGAATCAAATCATTATGGATCAAAATATAGCGGATGATTTTTTAGATGAAAGCAACTACAATGATGGAGTAATGCGTGATAAGGTTCAGTCTTTACCAGAAATTGATATTCGTATTGGGGGGGTAAAATACAAGTGTTTAGTAGATTCAGGTAGTCAAGCATGTATAATGTCAGATGAATTCTATAAGAAAATAAAAAATCAAGTGGGGTACAACATTCCAGAGCTACCTGTTAGTAATCTGTCAATTGTAGGTGTTACAGGAGTCAGGTCCAAAAGAATAAATGTTCAAATAAGACTAGAGGTAAATATTGGTGAACAAGTTGTCCCAATAACATTTTTAATTGTTCAAGGACTAAAAATTGAGTTGATACTTGGTTGTGACTTTTTCAGCAATCATAAGGCTGTACTAAACTTTGATACCAATACTTTATACTATAGACATGACGGGAAATATCTAGAGACTAAATTAGTGTATAGAAATGGTGAAGAATTTGTGGGGGGGTTAAGAATAATACATGTTAACAGAATTAACTTGTATAAAGATGAAAATGAAATAGACAATACTTTATCGAATTTAAATCCATTTTTTGAACACAAATCAAATCAAGTAGGCCTAGAACAAAAAATTACTAAGATCAAACATGAATCTGAATCAGAAGCAATTGAACAAAGGTTAGTAGACAGAATAAGTGAATTAGAGGCAGATAATGTGAATATTAAGGATGAGGAACTAGAATTATTAAGAGTAGTACTTTTTGGAAATAAAGAAGTTTTTTCGGATCAACCAGGGTGTGTCAAAGGATACACAGCAAAACTGAATGTTAAAAGTGAAGTCCCATATATTGGCAAGTCTTATCCGGTTCCATTCAGTAAAAGAAAATCTGTAGAGGAAGAATTAGAAAGACTGAAACAACTAGATATTATAGAAGAGTCAAATAGTCCTTTTTCAAATCCCTTAGTCTGTGTAGTAAAGAAAGATTTGAGTATAAGATTGTGCTTAGACAGTAGGAAATTAAATTCGTATCTTGTTCCGGATAGACAGAGTACAGAAACAACTGATGATATATTTCAAAAATTTATGGGAGTTAAATATTTTACAACATTAGATTTAACGCAAGGGTTTTTTCCAGATCAAACTCGACAAAGAATCTAGAAAATTTGTAGCTTTCACATTCAACGGAAAAAATTTGCAATTTAAGCGATTACCATTTGGTTTGAATGTAAGCACGGCCCATTTTACTAAAGCGATGAATAACATTTTGGGCCATGAGTTTAGTAATTTCGTAACTTGTTACGTTGATGACATTCTAATTACGTCCAAAACTTTTTTGGAACATTTAGATCATATCGATAGAGTACTGAAAAGACTGCATGAGTGTGGAGTGACTGTTAAACTTAAAAAATCAGATTTTTTGAAACAGGAAGTAAAGTTTTTAGGTTTTGTTCTTAGTAAAGATGGGATAAAGATGGATGAGGATAAGGTTGAAAAGATAAAGAATTTTCCGACCCCAAAGAACTTAAAAGAACTGCAATCGTTTTTAGGTTTATGTAATTATTACAGAAAATTTCAGAAGAACTATTCAGATTTGACGGGTCAATTTGGTGACATTTTGAGTTCTAAAAGTAGGTTTTGGGATAAGACAAAACAAAATCTGTTTGAGAAAATAAAAGAAACATTTTTAGACTCAGTTATGTTACATCATCCAAATTGGAGTAGGGCATTCTATTTAAGTACAGATGCATCAGACATCAGCGTGTCAGCCATTCTTTATCAAGTAAATGATCAGGGGGAACATGAAGTGATAAGTTTTGCAAGTAGGACTCTTTTAGCAACAGAGAAAAATTATAGCATAACAGAAAAAGAATTATTGGCTGTGGTCTTTGCTTGTAGAAAATTCCGATCTTATATTATTGGACATTTTCAAGTAATTGTTCGTTCAGACCACAGGGCATTATCTTTCCTTACTCTAGCTGGTGCTAGAGTGGGAAATTCGAATAAATGAGCAGTAGGATGGATGGAATAAATTGTATGTACGAAAGTAACCTAGATGTAATGTATGAATCCAAAATTTTAGCTTATTTTCTTCTTTGACAATTGCTATAACATGTACATGTTCTAAAGCAATAAAATTATTATTATTATTATTACAACCTGTAGACTATCTCATGGTAGAATTTTGAGGTGGAGTTTGGCATTACAAGAATACAATCTCACTATTTAGTACATCAGCGGAAGGCAAAATATTCCCGCTGACATTCTTTCAAGAGTAACGGACGAAAATTATAAAAATCCAGTTGAAAGGAATTCGGTAATGGTTTTACAAAATAAAAATTGAAATTGAAGTTAGCGATAGAAAGATTAAACCAATGTTCAGAAATATAGAAGAAAAACAAAGGAGTGATGATAAATTTGGGCCTATTTTTACTAAATTGGATGGTAATGATCAACAAATAAAAGATAAATTTGTTATTCATAATGGAATACTTTTTAAGAAAGATTTAAATGATGGTGATAGTTTTTAAAGTCTGTATACCAAAAGCAATTCAATCAGAATTAATTCAATTTACACATATGAAATATGGTCATTTGGGGGGACATAAAATTTATTTAATACTAAGGGAATATTGTGTTTCTCCTAAGATGGAACTTTCAGTAAAGAATCAGTTAAAATGTTGTCAATTGTGTCAATGTGCCAAACACACCACTGTTAAATCAATAGGATTTTTACAACCAATAATTCCTAAAAAATTGAAAGATATAATCTAAGTTGACTTGATAGGAGAATTGCCTGTAGGAAGAGGAGGTGTAAAATACATATTTGTTGTGTTGGATATGTTTTCTAAATTTGTGAAGTTGTATCCGGTCAAAAGAGCTACTAGCCGAGTATTACTAAATAAATTGATCAATGAATACATACCTGAGGTAGGTGAGATAGGTAGTGTTTTGTCCGATCATGGCTCGCAGTTCACTAGTAATTTATGGTATAATACCCTTAGAGACTTAAACATTAAAACTATTCATAGTTCTGTTTGGCATCCAGCCTCAAATCCAGTTGAAAGGGCTAATAAGGAAATTACTAAAATATGCAGGATATACTGCCATGAGAAACATACTAAATGGCCATTAGTACTAAATTTCATTGAAAAGTGTTTAAATCATTCCGTGCATGAGACCACGGAAGAAATCCCGTTTGAACTAATGTTTGGTAGGAAAGATAGGAATTTTTTACAGGATATGGTTCAATTTCCCAAAGAGAAAAGAATGTTAGCTGACTATCCAGGTAAAATAAGATTAGTCAAAGATAGACTAGTTTCAAAAGGGGAAAAAAGGAAAAGAAAATTTGATAATAAGGTCAAACCAATTAGATTTAGTATAGGAGATGAAGTTCTAGTAAAAACACATTATCTGTCTGACAAACTTGACAAGAAAATTAAGAAGTTCTTTCTGCTTTATGAGGGCCCGTATAGGGTGTCGCAAATAAAATTGGAAAACGCATATGTTGTGGTCAACGAAGATGGTGGTGTGATAGGAACATTTAATGTAACACAATTAAAAAAGTTTTATCGAAATTTGGTTTAGTTCAAACAAAGATTGGGGGTTAAAACAAAATGGGTTTCGTGATTTTTATTATTCCTTTGTAGCTTTTTTCCCTTCGAAAGATAAAAAAAAGTCTTACTTACAAAACAGAATAAAATGGCATGGCTGGATTTTGTACGATTTGACGGCCATGGGACAAATAAATGTCAAAAACCACATATCACACACAGTTAGGTTTCTGGGTGGTTAACACAAAAAACATACTTGAAATATGATTTCAAGACAACAGTACAAGGTACACGATCACACACAGTTTATTGTTTCTGGGTGGTTAACACAAAAACATACTCATCTAAGACGATTGAAGTCAACTTACTGTACATAATCACACACAGTTTATTGTTTCTGGGTTTGTAAATAGTTAAAAGTGTAAGATTCATAACAAATTATTAAATATGGTTGGATTGAATAGGAGAATGACATTCAAGTAAGGAAACACAGTTTATTTAAATTGAAACTACAGTAAATTCTAAAGAAAAGAAAGAAGAAGAGAAAAGTAAAAGCACAAAAAGACTAATTAAAATATTCATTATTGAAATAATGTATTGTTTTTCTGATGAGTTAGTTTATTTTGTTGTACGGATAAAATAATAATAATAATGAAGTAACATGGGGGATACTGAGATGATAATAATAATAAAGCAAACTGGGGGGTATACTGGTATAAAAGTAATTATTCTTAAAGTAAAATGTTAGAGGTAGGTCAAGTAGGCCTGTTTTATAGTTAATATGATAATGATAGATAGAGGGGTAGTGTAAAATACACTGAACAAAGGCTAAAGGTGAAGGATATATTGTGAATGGAGTGGATAAATAATAGTAGAGAATAGGAGTGGAAATTGAGAGGTTGGGAACAATTTAAAAGTGGAATGGAAAGTAGGAGTTACAGGATAATGTATGAAATAGAATTGAGCCAATAAAATAAATTCAAAAGTCAGTACTAAATTAATTAATTCAGAGGGGGGATGAATAAAAAGGAAATATATTAGGCTAGTAAATATTTGGTTTAATAATCATTTAATCAACTTATAATAATGAAGTGCAATGACACTTAAAAGGGATTTTACTGTGCGAAATGGGTATTTTATGGTATGAGGAAGTTAGGAGAATATTGTATTAAATGAATACAAATAAATGAGTGAGAAGAAAAGAATTTAGCTAATATAAAAAAAAAACTCAAAACAAAGGGACAAAATTGTATTATTATGACTTGGGGGGTTGCAAAGGAATTTCATTAGTTAAAAAAATTGGTAATTAATTAATAAAAGGTGATAACTATTAGATAGTGCGTTGAAGTAAAATAGTACAACAAATAGGTAACAAGGAGGGTAAATAACTACAAAATAGACAGGTTATAATTATTATAACCTCGACTAAAATAAACAAAACAAAAATATTTAAATTATGCAAGATTATTACAAAGGATAAATAATTAAATAAATTTTTACCAATTATTGTGTATAATTTCTAAAAAAAAAGGAGAAACAAATTTTATAAACTGTGTGGAGAGATTGTTAGTTAATTATGAATGAATTTGTAAGATGAAAAATGCTGAGAATGAATTTTTATCTAGTAACAATAGTAGTAATAATTTATTTGAAAAAATAATGGTTCATATTTATGTTATGTTGATTGTTTTTGACTTAGTTGTAACAATGTTTAATAAATAATGTAAGTACTATTTGTGAAAAACTTTAATTTTAAATATTAGGAAATGTTTAGTGTAAGATGTGAAAGTGAGTGCGCGAATATCACAGGCAAATCACAACAAATTAAATCGCCAAAGCAACTGGACTTGGACACTTTTAAAGTCATGGGTGTGTTTTTTTATGAATCTACCACAAGTATGGACACTTTGAAGTCATGGTGTGCTTTTCTTTATGTCTGAAAATAAGTCTAAGGACACATAAGTTTGAAGAAGTTTTTGTCAGTGAAGATGAGAATAGTGTTTAAAATGGAACATTTTAAAAAGCATTGGATGTGAGAAAAGTCAAAAACGTTTGGATCAATTCACTGCAATAATACAATTCACTTTGGAAACAAGTGATGAAATAAAAACTGTTCTCCCAGAAGGAAATAGAAATGTGGAAAGGCAAGAACTTTTAATCAAATTCAACTTCCAAAGGTGATATTAAATGAAGTAAATGTGGAAAGGCAAGAATTTTTAATCAAATTCAACTTCCAAAGGTGATGTTAAATGAAGTGAATGTGGAAAGGCAAGAACTTTTAATCAAATTCAACTTCCAAAGGTGATGTTAAATGAAGTAAATATGGAAAGGCAAGAACTTTTAATCAAATTCAACTTCCAAAGGTGATGTTAAATGAAGTCAGACAGATAAAGCGCTGGGCCAATAAGTATAGAAGCTGTGATGACTCACCATGACTGTAAGTCTATGAACTAAGAGAGTAAACTGTGATAACTTAGCCTGTAGACAATAGCAAAACTTAAACTTCACAAAATTTTAACTTTAAGTAAAAAATTTGTTCGTCAAGAAGCATGAAGAAAAATTTGTAATATTAGATTTAATTGACAGTTGTTTGTTCTTTGTTCTTCAATTTATTTGTTTTGTTGTTCGGATTGTTTAATATGTATATCTTTGTTATTTTAAATCATTCACTGTAAAATTTTTAATGAGTAAAATTTTGTAATGAAAATTTTCAATTTTACCACAAAATTTGGGGGGTATCTGTAACGGGTATAGGCCTAGCCTGTAACCTAAATCATCTTTTACAATTAGTAATAAATTCGAGAATAATATAATACAATAAATAATATTTTTCTATTAATAATAAATCTAAATGAATAGGAATCCAAACCGACAATTTAATTGCTTAGTTAATGTTATCGTTCTCATATTTGAGAATAATCAAATTTCAATTCATTATGAAGCTTAGTTGTGCATGGTGACATAGCCCGTCACTGACAGTTTTGTAACCTCAAACATAAATCTCGAATGGTAAAGTGGCCATATTTAATAAAACTCGATAGTTGCTCATCAACATCAAAGAACAAAGGTAAACACGGCAAAACGCGTGCCACGATTGGCTAACGTAACGATTACTCTCATTGGAGGGTAGTGACCCCGCGGGAACGCAAACTCGTTCTCTGCGCACCGAATTCGAGTGGGTTGTTAGCCAGAAGTAAAAGCGGATCATTTTTCGACCAGAAAAACGGAAAATTTCCGTTTTGAAGGGTATCACTTTTCCCTCTCTGCGCTACTGACGCGGAGTTTGGGAAAGAGAGAGTCTTTTTCCTCGACCTCTTGATGATGTAGTACGTTGTGAAACAGTTTTCAAAATTTTTCAATTATTAATCAGTCTTTTTTCAATGTGATCCAAATTTAAATTTTTCAATTATCTGTGAGGACCGCCGTGTCGCCATCATGGGATTTGGTGAATATGTTTAAGAGTATTTAGACCTTTTCGATAAACATTTTTAACTAATCAGACTCTAAATTTTAACTGCTAGGGAGTAGGGGTATTTTCTAATTAATTATTTCAAGCTAATTGGATTTTGTGTTGTAGGATGTTATTTTAAGCATAGCCATAATTTCATTTCTTAAAAATCATGTTTCATTAGTATTAGTTTTTTATTAAATAAATTTAAAATTTGTTTCTATCAAAATTTTATTTTCATTTACCACACATAGCTGCCCTACGCTGCACCCATTGTAAAACGACCCTGTAAAGATAAAGAGTCTAAAGCTAATATATTTTTCACAAAACCTATCTTTTTACTATTTATTTTAATGTAACGTATCCGTTACATAATTGGATATTTGAAATACGGTGTTGCCCGGAGGGACTTTAAACTATGTTATTTGTATTAGATGTTATTTTTTTATAAAAAAACTCAATTGAATGAACATAATTTTGAATTAGTTCGCTAAAAAATTATGATGAAATTTTCGAGTGATTCAAGGAACAGAAACAGTGGTACCATACACTAGCATTACTAAAAAAAAAAACCATTCGTTCCATGATTACAATTTGAGGACATACTTGAAGTAAATCTGTGACCATGGCAAGTGGAGTAATACAGTATCAATAATAATTTGCAATCATTTATGCAATATAATCATCTTAACTATGAACAATGAAGTAATCTACCTGATATATGGGATATTAGACTAGTTCCGGTTGAACATTATGATAGGTCTCCATCAAATTACGTTAATTGTGCAATGCCTTAGGAGGCTACGTACTTCCACAAAAGTGTTCCTACATACAGGTTTAAAAGCAGTTTGTGGCACTGAAACCGTTGTAGCTAATTGATAATTTTTTTGTTTTGATGTCCTATTCTGGTGCTTAAAATCATTTTTGTAGCCTACCTAAAATACATTTATTATAAAATTGATTTACAGACTGGAAGATATTCTAGTAATGTATCTTAGAATATGTTACATCCCATTTAGAAGGATATTTCTATTACAAACCTATTATTTATCAAACATCTCAGTAGAAATTAGCGATTTCCTTCTAAAATTTATTTTTTCCAGTATTTGTAAAACTAATATAAAAGTTTTACAAGCAATGCAGCGGAAAAAATATCTCGTTAAATTTAGTACCATTTATTGGACCTCAAGAAACGTAACATATCAAGTAACATGTAAATTCTGTCCCTGAGATTCTTTTCGCAAAACAATCTGTACACTAAGTGTAAGAATGGCCAATCATCGGTGTGATGTTCTGCACTTGTGATTAAACATAATCCAAATAGCCTTGAGAATTGTTTCAAGGTAAAATTAATATATCATTTACAACCAAATATACACCTTAGTACTAAACGAATATATTTTAAATTTGAAGCACATCAATTAATTAAAAAGGGAACAATTAGGTATAACAGAAAATTATAATTTCACTGATTTATTTTGTTCCTACTTTTACAAATAATTCTAATATGCAAACAGCTGATTTGAAAAATGTTGTTTATTAGCCAAATGTTTTTAACCGAATTGTGACTGATAATTGACAGCTGTTGACAAGTCATTTGGTCACTGTGTCCATAATTCCTCTCATGATTGGACATCCCCGGGATTTAAACTCGTGATCTCTCAGTTAGAGAGCCATAAATATATCCACTAGACAACGGAGGAGGAGAAATTTTCGGAATATAAATTGTATGATCTAAAAGCATATGATCTAAGAGCTATGCGTTTTATATAATAACTTTGGTCAGCTGGGTCGTTGATAATCAGCTTTTAATAAAGTAAACCCAAAATGAAGCAAGCATCATTCTAATGTGAAACTTGGTTAAATAATTTATTATTAAAGATGATTTAATATAGGTCTATACACTGAAAAATAAGTATTCTTAAATCTAAGGCACTCGTTTAGTTATTGATATCTATTGAATTAAAATTTAATACTTCAAAAGTTAATAAAATAGTGACAATTATTTAAATGCATTGCGTATTTTTAAATGACTATATGTTTTGGTACGAATTTGTCAAATACAACTGAATGTTACAGAATTTTTTCATTGTTTAAGGGAGAATAGAGTTGAAATTACCAGCTGTGATTCGTGACGAGAAGTATTTATATAATTTGAATTGTCAGTCAATCTGCACGTATTCAGTCGAATCATGTAGTTTTTCTAATAAATTAATTTTAAATTAAAATGAAACCGAACATCAGAGAGTAATGTGAAATGAGTATACCTGACTTGTTTAATTAATTTTAACTGATTTGACGATTATTTGTGGTATTTTTTGTGACCATAGACTTGTCAAAAATTAATACGCAAATACATATTGAATTTACGTAAAAACTGTGGTATATGGATCAAAATCCTTTTGCGGAATAATTGAATTAATCTTGTAAATTATGGATAATATTTAATGAAATACGTTCTCTCAATTTTAATGCAGATAAAACAAATCAAAAAAGAAACCGCACATATCCTGCAGATAACGATCACCTGTATCCACAGTGCCTGAAAGTGCATATACTCTCAATAGACTTAATTTCATGCAGTTATAGGTCTCCTGTCTTCAACGTGGTCAGATGGTAAAATCTCTAAGGATCGTTTTTAAACTGTAAGGTAGTTACACCAATTTCCATATTTAAAATTAACATATTATTAAGTGTAATTTAAATGTAAAATTATCTAGCGGATTCCTCCAATTTTGAAAGGTGGTGATAAATCTAAGTGGCTACAGTAGTCCATTAATGTGATTGTTCTGAAGTTTTATTTTGAAAATATTAATAACTTTACTTCAGTGCTCAGATGATTATTTGTTGGCTTAAAATATGTCTTGCCCGAAGTGGAATTCGAACCCGTGCCCACGAGACAATGAGAAGAGAAGCTAACCCGTCGGCTGTCAGGATTCAGACATGTTTACTTCGCTCTTTGTAGTAATGCAATATTATAATTTGTACTGGGCGGGCAAGCAGCCAGTAAATAAAATGCTTTTTGTAATTAATGATGGATTTTATGCGAATTGCTGCTTAGAAATAAATAGCTTGTAAGAATATAAAGAATTCTATAGTGTTTCTTAAAATAGCGAATTAGATCACATCAATTTATTCCATACTAATATTAGGAGCATTACAAAAATATAGACGAGTTGCTTTTTACTTGAATTCTGTAGTGGAATGTTTAGATATAATTGTTCTGACCGAGTGTTAGCTGAGTGCGGGTGAGGGTGAGTTGAACATTGACGTATTTGACCTTGTACGCACTGATAAGACTAAGAACCAGAATGATTATCCGCGTGGTTATCTTGGTTAACAAGCGGTTACCCGTAACTACAATACAAACCACTTAGGGGACTTATACGGAATTTCACTAGACTTTACTCACTCAAACAAACATTTTAACATACTAGCTTTTTACAGAACATTTTGATAGTAATGCAAATAATTTTATTGACGCTCCAGACAATTATTACAATAACATGGAACGAAGGAAACAGTGCATTTTTCTGGGAGACGCCAACATAGACTTGCTTACATGTAATGACGATATTACAAACAGATACTTAAACTGTTTTAACGGTTACGGTCTGGTACAGTGTGTGGACAAACCCACACGTGTGACGGAAGATAGCATGACTTGCATCGACCACATTTTTGTGAGTTACGACGGCATGAGTAGGGTCCGTGCAACCGTGTTACAGACTACAGTCACAGAGCACTACAGTACAGGACTCAACATAACACTCAACACGGCTGTCACTAGGTCTACTGATATTCCACTACCACCTATCACATACATTGACCAAAACATTGCATACTAACATTCTCTCCAACTCAAAATGGGAATCCGTCCTGGACAGTTTTGATGTCAATGAGTGCTCTACTAATTTATGTGCTATTATAAATAATAGAATTCACAAGCAAAAAAAAAGAAATAAAAAACGTGAATACCTAAAACACAAACCTTAAGCCCTGGATTTCTACTGATTTAATAAACCTGATACGTAAACGTGATAAAATGAGAAAATTTTTGAAAAGAAAACCATTTAACTGTGTAATTTGAAAAAAACAACACATTGATTTTACACAACACTTGAGGGGAGCAGGTCGATGAAAATTAAAAAAAATTAGAAAAATTTTTTATTGCATTTTTTAATAGTTTAAAGTGTGTATTTTAAAAATATGTAAGTATTAATGCTCAAATAAATTTATAAATTACCAAAAAAAATTCACAAACAAAAGATGTTCACTAGTTTTTTGCAGCAGTTCGTAAGATGTTGGCTGACACAATCATATATATCATGTGTGTTAGTTATAAGTATGTTATGGCTTTGCTCTGTTGGTCAACCTGGTACTGACAACTGGGAATACAGATGACAGAAAGAATATTGCTTTATTTGTTTTGATATGCTTAGGAGTTTATGTTATATGTGTTTGTGTCGGATAATTGTGTTTTACTAAAAGTGTTGCACTTTATTCATAGTTAGTGGTAGATTAGGAGTGTGTATTGTTTCTTGAAGTGTTTTACACAACTTCTTATAACCATGCCAAGAGCAAAGGTTAGTTACAAAACTAAATCTAAACGTGAGTTTAGAGGAAACAAGTACCGTAAGTTGGACTCTAAATCTAGGCCTACCCAAACAGATTCTGCTAGCCCTAGCCCTAGGCCTACTACTAATGCAAACATTAGCTCTGCTTCTAAAAAACTGTCCTTTGATAAATATGACAATTATGAAGGAACTGGAATGGGTAGTGTTATTTTGGATCTTAGTTTATTTAGTGAGCAATTAAAAAAATTTGTAAAATGTAAATTCTGCGATAGCGAAGACTGCATAGAACTTTGTACTACGGATAAGAAAAGATTTGGATTGGCTGTGAATATTGAACTGAAATGTTGTGTTTGTTTGGAATCAACTAATTTTTACAACTCTAAAAAAAAATGAGAATGGAAAATATGAGGTAAACTTGAAATTTATTTACGGCATGAGAACGATCGGAAAAGGTATCAGTGCAGGTAACATTCTGTGTTCATTATTAGACTTACCTTTACCACCTCAAAAAATAGGACCTTGTAGTAACATAATATATCAGGCTGTTGAAAATTGTGCTAGTGAAAGTATGAAGCAGGCAATTGAGGAAGCTGTGTCTGTAAATGAGTGTGAAGAAACGTCAAAAAGGATTTGACGGTTTGTTTAGATGGGTCTTGGCAAAGGAGGGGACACAAGTCACTGAATGGGGTTGTCAGCGTAACATCATTAGATACTGGCAAGGTGTTGGATGTTTCCATAATGTCCAAATACTGTCAAATCTGCACTGTACATGAAAATAAAAAAAATAGTACCTGATCATATATGTTCCAAAAACTACGAAGGGTCAAGTGGCGGCATGGAAGTTGCGGGTGCCCTAGATGTTTTCTGAAAGTCCAGAGATCGAAATGTACGGTATGTACGATACTTAGGAGATGGTGACAGCAATGGTTTTAAAAAGGTGGTTGACGATAAGCCATATGGAGATGAAGTAGAAGTAAGAAAACTGGAATGCGTCAATCATGTCAAGAAGAGAATGGGGAGCAGACTAAGGGAATTGAAGAAGAAACGGTTGGGAAAAACAAAACTAAAAGATAATAGAGCAATAGGGGGCAAGAATAGGCTAACAAATAATGACATAGACAAGCTGCAAGAATATTATGGCCTAGCTATAAAAAGAGGTGGATCAGATCTTCAACAAATGGTTAAAAATGTGTGGGCAACTTATTTCCACAAAATATCGAATGATGACACTCCGCAACATGGCCTATGTCCAAAGGGGCCGGAGTCGTGGTGCGGTTATAATAAAGCCGAAGCCCTACATCAGACTTTCAGCCATAAGTCACACAATTTGCCATATGAAGTGATGGTACAGATCAAACAAATTTATAGAGATTTAGCCAATCCGGATCTTCTAAAAAAATGCCTTGACCAAAAGACTCAAAACCAGAACGAAAGTTTCAACAATGCCGTCTGGTCTAAGGTGCCTAAAAATGTTTTTTGTAAGGCTAAACACTCTAAAACTTGGCATATATGATGCAGTTTTAACTTTTAATAATGGATTCACCAGCAAATTGGATGTGTATAACAAGCTAGGAATCAAACTGAGCGAGAAGTCTGTTGCCGCATTGCGAAATTTTGATACAATACGATTGAAAAAGGCAGAAAAAATCTGCTTTAGACATGACCAAGGAGGCTAGAGTTGCTAGGAGGAAAAGAAAACTTGCATTAGAAGAGGAAAATGAAGACCCAGATGACCCTGAGTACGGAGCTGGGATGTTTTAGCAGCAAAAGGTTAGCAGTCATTTTTGCCTTTACCGGACATTTCCCGGAAACTTGGTTTTTTTCATATAAAGGTACATGTATCTCAAAAACTATAAATGCTAGAGAATTGAAATTTGGTATGCATATAGAACAGTGCAATTCCAAATGGTGTTGCATCTTTTATCATTCTATCTAAAAAAACAAATGAGAAAAAACATTTTTTGGTATAAAAAAATAATTTTTTTACACACAATATTTAAAAATTCCTAAACAAATTTTTTTAAAAGATTTTTTTACTAAAGTTGCAAGAGATGTTTATAAAGGAGTACTCTTTGCCTACAAAAAATTTGAAGGTTGTAACTTACTTAGTTTTGACAATACATGTACCTAAAGTTTGTAAATTTAACATGCGCGGGATAGGAACGACCCGCTCCCCTTAACGAACTCTGTAAAATTTGTATAGCGAAAATATTATAGAACAAAATTAAATGAGACACAAAGGGATGAAAAATTATTTTGGGGTTTTATAAATGAGTTAGCTGGAAGAGTCAACACCAAGGACTCGTTTCCTATTAAAAAGCATCTTCCAGGAGCCATTATAAATCCAATGCTCTTAAAAAGATTTCAATGATTTTAATACATTTTTTTCCGCTGTAGGAAATAACCTGGCAACAGATATAGACACAGAAGGGGAGCTAGTAGTTAGGGCCTCTGACTACACACTGGGCACGCACTTCACATTGTGTACTGTTTCGGAACAAGATGTACTACGACAGGTGACTGCACTTAGGAAACGGTCTGCCCCGGGACTAGATTGGGTATCGGCTAACCTGCTTACTAATAATATTCACTTTATCTTAAAACTTTGACACATTTAATTATTACCAGTATTTCAACAGGAATTTTCCCTGATAAATTGGAAAAAAATAATTCCCAAGTAGTATACTTTGGCCGTTCCTGGGACAACGCACCCGAGACCGAATCTGGGACAGAATTTTTTAGAGAGCGACTAAGAGTGTGAGTACGGGTAGTCAGAACCGCGCCGCGCGAATCACCACGCATGTCATCGCTGTCCCGCCACCGCCACCACGCGTTTTTATTTACCACAATTGTGAGTATGTATGTGTTTGTGATTTACTGATCAGATCTAAATAGACGATGTTAGTAGTATACTTTGGCCGTTGCTGGGACAACGCACCCGAGACCGGTTCTGGGACAAACCGTGTGAGACCGAATCTGGGACAGAAAATTGTTAGAGAGCGACTAAGAGTGTGAGTACGGGTAGTCAGAACCGCGCCGCGCGAATCACCACGCATGTCATCGCTGTCCCGCCACCGCCACCACGCGTTTTTATTTACCACAATTGTGAGTATGTATGTGTTTGTGATTTACTGATCAGATCTAAATAGACGATGTTAGTAGTATACTTTGGCCGTTGCTGGGACAACGCACCCGAGACCGGTTCTGGGACAAACCGTGTGAGACCGAATCTGGGACAGAAAATTGTTAGAGAGCGACTAAGAGTGTGAGTACGGGTAGTCAGAACCGCGCCGCGCGAATCACCACGCATGTCATCGCTGTCCCGCCACCGCCACCACGCGTTTTTATTTACCACAATTGTGAGTATGTATGTGTTTGTGATTTACTGATCAGATCTAAATAGACGATGTTGTTTACATGGTTGTTCTGGAGCAGTTGGTTGTTTTGGTCTACAAGTGTGATTGTGATCTGTTGAATCTTTCGTAAACCGCTCCGAAGAGGTATGTAGTGTTTTTCTTGAGGTGATTGAGATATTTTGTAGCCGTGTGGTACATTAGGGGAAAAGGAGTAGAGGATTGCTGTCTCCAAATGTTTGTGAGAGTGAACATCATGATTGACAAGACTGTTGTTGACAATATTGCAGTGTATCTCGATGACATCAACGGCTCTGAGATTCGGTGGATTCGATGCAATTACATTTTCATTTGAGCTGAAGTAAGACGATTCTTTTTGTAAGTTTGTTGCATCCGATTTTTCAAAACCTAAGAGATCACTAACGGTTTTATCCAAGTAGAATTTAATTGGAGAATTAATTGATATTTTGTCACCATCTTTAAAGATCTTGAAATCGTTAGAATTTACACTAAGATTCAACGATTGTATGTAATCTCTGAAACTCTTTTCAAGTTTTTCAATGGTCCAGTAACCGCATTGAAGTATCAGTGGTTTCGGAATGAAATGTATTTCCAAGTCCCAAAAATAGACTTTTGCATGTTGCAACAAGTTGTATATGTTGTTCTCAGAGTAAAATCCAACAAGAGCTATATAATACTCCGCGTTTGGATCCAAGTGGATGGGGTGTTCTAGATGGAGAGTCAATACAGACTCAGTTCCAGTTAGTTTGAGTAATGGCATGGTTGCAGTTTTTTTATATACTTATAATTCTATACAAGTTTTAGATGAAGTTACTACCATCATGGAAGTCTTCAAAACCTCTTTCCATATATTTTTTATTTCGTTGTTGAATTTTTTCTGCATGATGTATATCTTGCCTTCTAATTCACTCAATTGAACTTTGACAACCACATCATATGGCTCCACTGCTTTGCTCACTTGACCAATTCTCTGGTGGTTTTTCAGTAGGAAGCTGCCCCATATCTTTTCACCATTTACGGTACTAGTGGGGACAATCTCGATCGCATTTATTATTTTTTCCGATTTTACCAAATGCGATTCCAATAATTTCTTGACTTCGGATAAATCTTGTGAGACTTTTGATACATCACTTGCAAGCTCAATTATCTCGTCAGGAGAAGGGTCTGAATTGGGTTGAGTTGGTATTGATCCAATTTCAATTTCGTCTCCAAATCTGTTGAAAATAAAACCACGGTTTCCATGCATTTTTATTGTTTCTTATACTACGAAGAATATGTTCCCAGTCCTCACCAGCTGAATCTCGTCGTAGAACCTCCAGGCACAGATGTCCACAGATAGGAGGATCGTCAAACCCCTGAATACGCTCTGAGTTATAAACCAACCCTTTTGGCCCCAAGTACCTGACTACTTCTATTGGAGGATTGACATCGCCATATGAATCAAAATAGAATTTCTTTTCACCACGTTTCACATAACACGTCCAGTGAGTACCACCAGATGAAAGGTCACCAAGATTTACAATACCACGTTCGATATTTGTAGGTTTGTCTGGAAGTAACTGTCGCATGAAAACACCTCTAAACTCATTAATGTTTAATATACCTGCTAATTTTTCTATTTCACCAAGAGACAGCGGGAAGATCTCTTTTTTTTATTCACAGACAACAATGCATCAAGCTTCCGACCAATACGTCGTTTCAACCCTCTACCCGTAGGATCTTTTTCAATAATGGTGTCTAACTCCTCATCGACTAAACTCTTTAACCAAGGTATAAATTTTTCTCTCAGTAAAGGAGCCACCTTTCTTCTTATTAATGGAGAGATGAAACGTTTACCTCCAGGAACTGACGAATCCACCATTTCCATAATTTCCTTCAAAAACCCTCCTTGTTTATTAGATACGAGTTGGTTGTAACTTAGAAGCAATTGTAAACCTTTTTTGTTCTTAACGGCTCTAGAAACGGCTTTGTGTTGCTCTCCAGAAAGAAGTATACGATCACTTCCGTGAGACAGCTGTTCATTAGATAATCTGATTACTGTAGGTTTCCGTCTTTTGTACGCTGTACGAAGCTTACGTTTTTGAGCTTCGGATAGCCGAACTGTATAATTATGCTGACTTTCCATTCTATACGCTTTCTTATATACAAAACACTTACATGAAAACAATAATTGCCGCCTACTAATGAAAAAAAAAACATTTTTATTTTACTTTTTTTGTTTTTTGTTGTTTTTTTATTTGTTTTTACAGGAATTTGATTATGTTTCGAGTAATGTCATATGAGAAATGTGCCTCAGATACAACGACAACATATGCTGTGGTGCCGCTGCTCCCCTGTGGAGATGCAATAGCTTTTACAAAATCTAATTCAATCTGAATGTCACTTCGAGATCTGTCTGTTGTTGGTTGATGTAGATGTGTGTCAATTACAACCAAAGGTGAGTTATCAATAAATTCTTTCAGGTTTACTAACACGTTATTGTCTCCGAAGTTTATTTTTCGGAACCCTAGGTACTGATCGTACATGATCCTGTATATACCATTAGTAATATCAAAATTCTGCAATTCCTGAGGGTACCTTTCTCCATTAATTTTCACAGACACATTTTTGATGTTGCAGCTGTCAAATCTACTAGGATCTTTTGCCTGGGTGTTTGTTCTGTTTGTTTGAAGTGCGATTATAACAAATCTAGGATTGTACACATTTCTGTAAACACTTGTAATATCGAAGCTGAACGATGAACCGAACACCCCTCTTTTGTCGATGCATTGCCATTGAAAGAAGTTGTAGACTAAAGCATCCTTGTCACTCAGATGTTTCAAACCATCAATTAACTGGATTTTGGAAGTGCTGGTATAATCGACTATGGGGACTCGTAACACAAACGACTCTATCACAATTTTTCCATCGCCAGGATCCGTTGCTGTGGACCCTGCCCCTTTCCAGTGAAACAACGCATCATTATCTTCATTCCTAGTAAATGTGATTTCAAAACCTCCCTTGTACATCGGGTAACGTAGGTGGTCAAAGAACCCTAATCCTAAATGCCCAAGTGTGCCGAGTGCCTCAAACTTCCCACCTCCTGTAAACGATGATGAGAAACCACTACTTGAGAGTGTTTGTTTTTCAGTGTTACTGTAACTAACAATCCCCTTTATAGTGCTGGTGATGCCGGGGAGTTCTACTGTGTCGATCAATGTATTGTGTTTCCTCAGCTCTATTCTTGAAAACAAGAAGGCCGCGAAGTTGTCTACCAGTTTGACGGTAGAGTTAGTTTGATAATCAGATCCATCAGATTTTTGCACATACTTTCCTTGAATGTGGTACATTATGCGTGAATCATAAAATGCGTCTCCATGATCCAGTTTGAATGTTGTATTGTTGTTGGGTGCATTGAAGTTGAGCTCTGAAACTGGCATTGCAGTTCTATACTCACTTCTTGCTATACCGCTCGAAAATTCAATATACAGTTTCTCCATCACTGGTTTTACCACTGATCACTGTTCTATTATATCCTCTCTTATATATAGGGTAAAAAATATTTGCTTTCATTGCTTTATATATCTGATGGGTAGATACATCCTGAAGTTCCTAACCCCATACCGAGTTTACGTTTCAACCACATTCCTCCTGTTGTTGCTAGACCGACCATACGCTCATTCAAGTCAGCATCATCTGAGGTAACCCTCTCCCAAGCTTTCTTTTGTAATATTTTGTCCGCCTCCCACCTGTCTTCTGTGTTTTTATGATCCCTATACCATATATCATGCTTCTTACAAGCTTCATCGAGGGATTTAATTCCCTTATCTCCCCTAGCAAGTCTCTTGTCAAGCTGGGTGCCGGGCCCACAGTAGTTGTACGTATCAAGATTCCAGTTCTTGGGCGCATGTAACTCGAATGGTAACTTGTTAATGATGTCGTTCAAAAGCCCTTTACCTTCTATAACATGTTCAGGCAAAACAGACAAACATCTGACTAGGTACTTCAACCCTTTAGGTGTAGCAATTAGGTCTTCCATTTCATCGTGAAGGAAATCAACCACAGACAGTTTTTCATTATGAAAGTTGTTGTTTCCAGCTTCTTCCTGAGCTTGAATGTAGTGTAACCTGTCAATGAGGTCTTTGAAGTTCTTTATGTACTTATATTCGACCGGACTTTCATTGTAAACCTTTAACCCTGAACCAATTGTTGCCACTTTTCCATTCACCAACTCATCCCAAATAGGTTTTATCATATGTTTCCACTTTAGTCCTTGACTTGATTTGGGACGATTACTTTTGGGATTGTTTCTTTGGAAAAGCGAGTTTGTCCTCACCAACATGTCCTTGTAAGAGTTCCAGTCTTCATCGGTGTACAGATCCTTCTCTACTATATTGTTTTTTCGTCAACAATCTCCAAAGACCCTCAGTCCCTTTGTATTTCTTTTGAGAGCTGACTAATATAATGTCATCATAATCAAATGTAATCGGTTCGGAACCGATCATCGGCTGCTCTAGATTTTCATCGTACCAAATACCAAACTGTTTGTCGTTGGATTTTGGAAGGTATCGGGCTCCTAGAGAACCAAGTGTTACTACTTTAGAATCCATCAACTGTTTCATCGATTGCTCTTGAGGTTGTACTTCTGGCTCATCATCGTAATCTACATCCTCAAACGTTCGACGATCTGATGCTTGAGGTTGAAATCTTACCAACTGTTTCATACGGTTTTGACTACGTATCTTTTGTGTTTCCAATTCTCTATGTTGTTGTTCCCTAATGGCTCTGGTGATTGGTTCGTACTTTTTCTCATTTTCACGAACATCTTCTAACTCTTTGAAATGGGTCTGAGCAAACTCACTTTGTAATTTCCGGTTTAACTCATCCAACTTTCTAGCTTTAGAAACAGTGAGCGGTCGATCATGTGTTATTGATATGTTACGATTGGCAGACGTCTCATTAGCATTTGATGATATAGTATTTTTGTTTGAGAAGTTTTTTAATTCATCCTGTTCAGCACGTTTGAACTTTGCAGCCAAGACAGTCTGAATTTTTTCAAGTCGCCTTGCTTCTTTTGCATCTAGTTTATTCGCCATGTTGTATACTTATAGTAATAGATACAGCGTTATTCTTCAAATCTTTCAAGTCACGTTTACACTGGAACGTCAAATTACGTTTATGAACGTTCAAATTACGTTTATGAACGTCAAATTACGTTTATACTTAAACGTCAAATTACGTTTATGAACGTCAAATTACGTTTATACTTAAACGTCAAATTGCGTTTATGAACGTCAAATTACGTTTATATAATTAAACGTCAAATTACGTTTATGAACGTTAAATTACGTTTATGAACGTTAAATTACGTTTATACTTAAACGTCAAATTACGTTTATGAACGTTAAATTACGTTTATGAACGTTAAATTACGTTTATACTTAAACGTCAAATTACGTTTATGAACGTTAAATTACGTTTATACTTAAACGTCAAATTACGTTTATGAACGTTAAATTACGTTTATACTTAAACGTCAAATTACGTTTATGAACGTTAAATTACGTTTATACTTAAACGTCAAATTACGTTTATGAACGTTAAATAACGTTTATACTTAAACGTCAAATTACGTTTTTTGAACGTTAAATTACGTTTATGAACGTCAAATTACGTTTATGAACGTCAAATTACGTTTATACTGGTACGTTTTACAACGAAGTATTATTCAACACTTAGTTTCCTTTTTAAATTGCACATGTATTTCCTTTTTTGTGGTTTAGCTGTTGTATTAATAGATATGAACCCATGAGGTGTTTTCCAGCACTCAAAACAGAGAGCCTCAAATTGGTTGAAAGTCATGTCAGAACCTACAAAGTCCTGGAACACTCTCTTTGTATAGTACTTGTTCATTGTAAACAGACACAACAGATTAACATTGTTTCGTATGACCTGCATATCAACTCGACCATAGCTCTGACTCAGGTAGACACAAGAAATCCCTTTATGACGTCCTCTAATGAAATAGTCTTTGATTTTAGTTTGCTCTTCTAGGAGGCAGTCATCAAATACCACAAGTGAGTTTGGTTTGCAGTCATCGATAGAAATGAGATCTTGACAGGACGAATAGAAAAACGCTATTTGTCTTCTAAGGTTTTTTTTCTAATCTACTGTATTGTTCACGCAGATCTACATATGCAGGTTGTTCTATTGAACGACTGAACACGTATAGATTCTTGAACGGAACTCCATCTTTGTTGTAAATGAAATTCAATAACAAGTTCGTTTTACCACTCCCAGACGGTCCTACAATAAGACACCGTAACGGTCTAGGTAAAAATTGGTCTTCGAATTTATCTTTGCAATACACTTGAATTTCCATAGTATGTTCTCTTACATACATTTACAATTTAACAGTTTTCGCATATTCTATAATGACCCCATGCTAGGGTTCGGATATTGTCTTCGAGTACGAAACGCTTGTCGTCCTTTGATGAAAGTACCACTTTATGGTGTTCTACGCTGTAGAGATTGTGTGCTTGACTCCGAATTGTATTCATCGTTTTGTAGTGCTCGATGTTACTAAACAAACAGTCTTTATAGTTGCTAAAGGTAATTTCATTTTCAACTACAGCTTTTTTCACGCCCTTAGACCTCTTTATGAAATGGTTGTCTTCTATATTGCTCGCATACATCTTGGATCGTAGTCCTACAAACTCTCGCATGATTCGACCATTAAGTTCATCTTTCATTTTACCCAGAACTTTTTTGTTTACGTGGGGGAGCCCATATTGGTTGGGGTTGGGGTAGTCACTTGTATCAAATAATCCAATTATATGTTTCATGTCTTCGTAGAAGTTTTTAGTTTTGATGTCATATATCAGGGAATCGGTATCGGTGTACACCATTTTTATATTAGATCCATACTTCTCTTTCATTACATTGTAGTGGAAATCATACATCAGTGTCTTTGATATGTCTAGAATACTCATACCTACGTAAATAGGTTTATTTAACAAAAGTTTTTTCTTACTAAAATGTACAGCAACTAGGTTTTCTGTAAAGATGGTTCGACTCTTAAAGTTCGGTTTGCTAACCCATCTTTCCACTAATTTGGACTTAGTACCCAAACGAATGTCCACACGATTTCTCATATTTTCCATAGTTTTTCCAAAAACTGAGTTGTTCATAAGTTTGAAAAAGTCTTTCTCAAAATCATTTTTCGCCTTTGTACGCTCCATGGTATTCAGATTAATGTACGGTTGCAACCAATTGCTTTGACTGAAACTAAGAACTCTATGAACATGTTTTAGTTTCATACCCAGACTCAAATAAAGCTTTAAATTTTTGTAGTGTACGACATACTTTTCTTTGCTGTAGAGAGTTGTCAGAAGCTTTGCCATTTTCGATCCTGGTGGGACTCTACGTTCTGGAGCGAGAGGTAGATCAGAGTGTACGTCGTGTAGTTCTTCAGGATATTCCAAATCAACTTCTAATATGTAGCCTGTGGGTGAATCGTCACTAACTTTCATTACATCGATGTCTGTACTGCTCCACTGAAAGTTTGCATATGGTAGTTTTACAGACATTGCCCACCCATACAGGTTGTTTGCATCCAAGTACATGAGGTAGTTGTTTGGTTTCGATTTGTCGTAGTCTTTCATGTAGGGATTGTTTGCCTTCGCATATCGATGAGAACACTGTGAAATACCACCACGAATACCCTTTTCAACCATGAGTACCATATCGATGTCAGTCAATAGAGACAGTTCGACTTTTGTAATTTTTAGCATTGCGTTCCAAGCCAACCCAGGTGCTGTGAAATACCATGCAGGATCTAATTTGTATGTATTGAGACATACATCCCTGAAGTTTTCCATAACATCTGCAAGCAGCAAGACATCGGTTTCGTTATATAGCATTGTATATTCTTTCATGTTCTGAATGTTAAAGGCGGTCCATACATCGCACGCATGTTTGTAATCTTCATTTGTTATGTGTTGTTTATTCAGTCTATTGTAAAATTCTTCTTGACTAGGTAGTGATGTTTCACTATATTTTTCTATACTGTCCATGTAGTCGTAAGGGTACACTCCTTTTCGTAGCAATAAATTGAGGTCCTTACCATTGTAATATGTTGAGATGTGTTTGAATTGAGATCTAGTCAGATTCTTTGCCAACCTATCGAGACTTTGTGACATGAACTTGAATGAATCGATGAATCGTAGTTCAATTCCACCTTCCACACTGACCGTAAAGGAAATGTACCGCTCCTCGTTGTTGGGTATCAATGATATGCGATTTTCGAACTTACCAAACTCTTTAATGAATAGGTGAGTGTCGTAACCTGCTAAATTATGAATGAAAACAGGAATGAACCTAGGTTTTTTGAAATTGATGTTACACTTGTTGTGAGCTGCTCCTCTAAACAAACCCGTCAAATGGTTATGGTCTCTAACACGATCATCACCAAGATAATTTCCACAGATATGACACGTAGTTGTAGATTCAAACATTTCCTGTTGCTCTTTTGTCATCAACTGCATGGGGACTATTGCTTCACTCTTGTAAAGTTCATTAATCCTTATCGACTCCTCAATCAATGATTTTACAAATACATGTGCAGCATCGTCTCCAAAGTATTTAATCGGTGGTTTGGAAAAGCCGTCTTCTGACACCCCATACATACAGAAGGAAATGGCATTATGTTTCTGATATTTGATAGTGAACGACTGATGATTACCATTACAATCCACTTTACACGGTTGACATGTTGAAATAGGTGCTAGACAGCATTCAAAGTCTGCGTAATACACAAAGGGCACTCTCATTGAGCAATTGAAATCTTTAAATCTAATTACAGTTCCTGGCTCTGGTAGTTCCAATTTCACAGCATCGTGTGTGTTACAGTCTTCTCTATGCTTGATGAGTAAATCCTCTCTCGTAAAGTGTTGCAAACACCTATTGCATATCCACATCTTATGTCCATTTCGTGAGATCTGTGAACTAACCAAACGGGACATATCTTTGATCCAGCAGTAGTGAGTGTTTGTTTTTTCTCTGATAAACAGTAGATTAACATGTTTTTCCATCTCGTTATCAGTTATTCTCAGCGGGAATATATCGAACTTGTCATCATAAGCATAGACATTAACAGAAATGCCACTAAGTCTTTCAAACTTTGCTATATCATCAAGTTTCATGGGGCATTCGCAAGTTGCTAGTGCATGAAGCAGCTCTCGTTTGAAAGGTTCGTAATTGCTGATTCTTTCTGGATGAACCTTAACTGGATGTAAAGCTGCCAGAATAGACCACATAAAACATTTCTGATCTTCGTTTTTTACATTAATAACAGCCTTTTTGGATTGAATCTGTTTTGGTAGAACCACATAGCTGGATCCGTGAAAAGGAACGTATCGGTTGACTCTGATCTCCAAGTCTTTCACACTTTTTAGTGACCATTGAGAACCGTTTGCCTCAAACTCCTCCATCTCAACCAACATCTTAAGTTTTGCTGAGTTATAATAGTCAGACAGAGACGTTGTCGAGTAAAGAATTTCATTTTTTGTTTTAAAGTTCATGACTTGAGTCACCTCCACATCGTTTATTATTTTCTTGAATTCAGCATGATAAACCATGTTTACCTTAAGATTTTTTTCTTTTACAGCTTCCTGAAGTTTGTCAACAACGAGTGGTTTGCATATCTCAAGAAACATTTTTGGATCTTTGATCCCACGTTTGTTCATAATCACATACGTTTTCAATCTTCCCGTGAATGCCGACTGGACTTCTGATATTTCATCAAGTATTGTCTGTGACTCCTCTGGAGTACGTACCGGAACCAGATGAGGTGTTGAAGGTGATTCTGTTTCAGACAGAAGCTGTCTCTCTTCCATGGTAGGGCTAATCGAATTCTCACTATTAATTGTACTAGTCGGTGTCTCACTAATAATCTTTTTCACACCTGTAGGAATCTTTTGTGGTCTAGTCGGTTTTCGGATCATCGCTTCAAGAGCTATATCGTTTGTATTGACCTTCGGTACTTGTTTGACTTCCCTTGGCCGTTTTGGGTATTTCTTTACCAGCATGTTGATGTCTGGAGTGGGTGCCGGCAGTCTTGGTGTCAGTCTCGTAATGGGTAATATTTCACTCCTGTATCGAGGACCTTCATGAAGTGCTGACAAACGGATATGACGTTTCGATTGTTTGTGACGGTTCCAGTTGGATGACTCTATTGGTGTTTCACAAATCCAACACATTTTACTTTTAGGAGCTGGTTTGATTTCCATCTTTTTCAGACGTTCGTTATATGTCATACCATGCTGGTTTTTGGCACATTTCTGAGATTTTTGGTGCCGAGCCATGTTGGAAACCGTTATTTCCTTACTGCATTTTGGACATGGTTTCTTCTGGGGTTTTATTTGAGCACGTACATCGGTCGGACTAAGCACGTTGTATGTTGGACTCTCTGGGATATGTAGTGGTGAATGGTATACAGGACTATATGGTATATGCAGTGAATAGTCTGACTTATCCGGAACTTCAAATGGTGGTGGACCAAGTATTGATTTAATTTTCAATGAATCGGGGTGTATCCTTTTTACTGGTGGTTCAAACTTTGGAGCGTCAGCTGTAGATGGACCAATTATAGTTCTAATTTTGGAATAGAAATCTGGAGTGTCTAACATAGACAAATCAAAATCAGCAATCGCGTCTTGTTCTTCAGGTCTGAGATTTGAATAGGACTCTGGCAACATAGACATATCAAAATCAGCAATCGCGTCTTGTTCTTCAGGTCTGAGATTTGAATAGGACTCTGGCAACATAGACATATCAAAATCAGCAATCACGTTCTGGAATTGATTGTCACTCACAGCATCAGCGTAGTTTTCCAACATAGACATATCAAAATCCGGAGTTTGTCTGTCTAACGTGGACATGCATTTCTTTGTTTTTTTATGGCGGGACATGGAGGAGTTCCTGACTTCAGCACCACACCTTGAACATACTTGTTTCATCGAAGGAGGTTTTTCATTGAATCCGTTGGAAGAAGCATAAGCTGGTGGATTTGACGCTGACATACACTTCTTTGTTTTTTGGTGGCGGGATAGGTTAGATGCAGTAACCTCTGCTCCACAATTCGGACATTTCTTCATTGATGATCTTCGAAGACCATCCGTAGCATTGAGAAATGCTGTTTGCTTGCTAGCAGGAGAAAACGCCATTATTATAGAGCTGGCTACTCTCTTACTGTATGGGCGATTGACGATGGAAAAGGATGAGGTATGGATACACTTCTTTGTTTTTTGGTGGCGGGATAGGTTAGATGCAGTAACCTCTTCTCCACAATTCGGACATTTCTTGACTGATGATCTTCGAAGACCATCCGTAGCATTGAGAAATGCTGTTTGCTTGCTAGCAGGAGAAAACGCCATTATTATAGAGCTGGCTACTCTCTTACTGTATGGGCGATTGACGATGGAAAAGGATGAGGTATGGATGGATGAGAATAGGAAGAGGAGTAGGAAGAGGGTGGGTGAGTGGGATGAGTGGAAGGAAGGATGAGAGCATTATTAATACATTTGACTCTGAACTAGAACATAGTTTTTTGTAACTCTTTTTCATAAAACGATCCTATTATTTCCTCACCAGACTGGTCTGCGATTTTGTAGGTAACAGGGTAAGTTTTGTTGACAGCCACAATCCGAAAAATTTCTCTTGTCCAATTTCTGCGGTATTTATTTCCAAATACATCTTTCTTTATAGTAATTCTTACGCGGTCTCCAACCGAAAGTCTGGGTCTGAATACTAGACATCGTCCAGTGTTTGCGTACATGTTTCTTAAAGTTTGTTCATTGCTTGAATTCACTTCTGATGGGCTCATCTTTATAGTGCTATGAAATTTACTGTTATATTGACGTAGAAGCTTCTGTAAATGTGACACCCATCTAAAAGAGTTTTGAATTTCAAAGTGCACTTTCATTTTTTCATTGAGAGTTCTATGGAAACGCTCTATAATAGCACTTTTTTCCTCATTTTCAGTATGGTATAACTTTATTTGATTTTTGTGTAAAAACTCTCTAAATTCCTTATTAACAAATTCTCGTCCTTTATCCGTGTGAAGAAGGTTCGGGGGTTTGTGACCAACCAATTTCGCTCTTCTTAATATTTTATGAAACGATTTAGTAACCTCTTGTGAGCTTTTAGTTTTTAATGGTTCTGACCACGCATATTTTGAAAACGTATCAATTACATTAAGTATGTATCTGAATCCATCATTTTCCTTTGAAAACCTAATCATTACAACAAGGTCTGCAGCCCACAAATCATCAATACCCAAAGTTACAATTTTTCTCTTAGGGAATCGCTTAACCACAGGTTTATGAACCTCTAATGCTCGAAGCAGGATTTCTTTCCGACTTTTCTGCTTCATTAATTCCTGATACTATCCACAATACACTTACAGTATACCAAGCTAGTAATTTATAAGGTGCGGTGTCTCGCGCGGCGCGGCGGTGACTGGACAGTGACGAGGCGCGTACCGATTGTTTGTATACTTATAGAAACAACACGCGGTGTCTCACACGGCGCGGTGGTGGTGACGGTTCAGCAGTCGCGCGGTAAGGTGCTGACGAGGCGCGTGCCGATTGCTTGTACACTTACAGTAACAACGCGTGGTGTCTGCGCGGTGGCGGGACAGCGATGACATGCGTGGTGATTCGCGCGGCGCGGTTCTGACTACCCGTACTCACACTCTTAGTCGCTCTCTAAAAAATTCTGTCCCAGGTACGGTCTCACACGGTTTGTCCCAGAACCGGTCTCGGGTGCGTTGTCCCAGGAACGGCCAAAGTATACTACTGTTAATGTAATTTATACCTGCTGTTTTTTTCTGTGTTTAATGTTGAAAAACACTTTAAAAAAAGTTTAAAAAGTTGAAATATGGAAGCCTGTATTACAGAAAACTATAGTAGTCGTATCAACGTTATGTATTATTTCAAATCAATAAAGGCTTATCCATACTTTAAGAGCTATTGATCTTTTAATAATATAGACATTGATTTCTTTTGATTCTTATACGTTGTTGTTAAAACAAAAAAACAAGTAATGATAATCTTACACTTCAATAATAGTTTTAGGCCACTTATAATTCGTAAAGCAACGTTGTTTCGTTTAGTGTATGAACAGAAGTTAACGTACGTTACATTGATGTGACTGACAATGTTCACAGGCGATGCGTCCGGTTGAGGCAAGCTCAATCGGAAATTAACCGCGGGCACAACGGTTGTAACCTATGATAGTTTCACCTACATCCTGTACCGTCGAGTAATTACTGGTCGGGAATACTCGCTTTTTCGCCAAAGTAGCCTTTTAAGACCAACCAATTATATATTATATTAATGGGGGCAATATTGCAAACGATATTATAACTCCGGAAATAGATTATCGAACAAATATCAAGGGATCAAATACTGATTAGGTATAGAAAAACTGCTATAATTTCTACACTGAAATAGTATTTTATAGCGAAAATAGGTTAGAAACTAACATATATGGAATCTGGTTAAATAGAAATTAAATAATCTATACATAGATCGTACAGAAATGTATAAATATAAGTACACGGGGTAGGGGTCCAATTAAAAAAGAATTAAAATAAATGTGTAAACATAATTAAATCGTGACAGTCAAATTACAGTTTCTTGTATCTATGTTGTTTATTGAGGTGATTGAGATATTTTGTAGCCGTGTGGTACATTAGGGGAAAAGGAGTAGAGGATTGCTGTCTCCAAATGTTTGTGAGAGTGAACATCATGATTGACAAGACTGTTGTTGACAATATTGCAGTGTATCTCGATGACATCAACGGCTCTGAGATTCGGTGGATTCGATGCAATTACATTTTCATTTGAGTTGAAGTAAGATGATTCTTTTTGTAAGTTTGTTGCATCCGATTTTTCAAAACCTAAGAGATCACTAACGGTTTTATCCAAGTAGAATTTAATTGGAGAATTAATTGATATTTTGTCACCATCTTTGAAGATCTTGAAATCGTTAGAATTTACACTAAGATTCAACGATTGTATGTAATCTCTGAAACTCTTTTCAAGTTTTTCAATGGTCCAGTAACCGCATTGAAGTATCAGCGGTTTCGGAATGAAATGTATTTCCAAGTCCCAAAAATAGACTTTTGCATGTTGCAACAAGTTGTATATGTTGTTCTCAGAGTAAAATCCAACAAGAGCTATATAATACTCCGCGTTTGGATCCAAGTGGATGGGGTGTTCTAGATGGAGAGTCAGTACAGACTCAGTTCCAGTTAGTTTGAGTAATGGCATGGTTGCAGTTTTTTTATATACTTATAATTCTATACAAGTTTTAGATGAAGTTACTACCATCATGGAAGTCTTCAAAACCTCTTTCCATATATTTTTTATTTCGTTGTTGAATTTTTTCTGCATGATGTATATCTTGCCTTCTAATTCACTCAATTGAACTTTGACAACCACATCATATGGCTCCACTGCTTTGCTCACTTGACCAATTCTCTGGTGGTTTTTCAGTAGGAAGCTGCCCCATATCTTTTCACCATTTACGGTACTAGTGGGGACAATCTCGATCGCATTTATTATTTTTTCCGATTTTACCAAATGCGATTCCAATAATTTCTTGACTTCGGATAAATCTTGTGAGACTTTTGATACATCACTTGCAAGCTCAATTATCTCGTTAGGAGAAGGGTCTGAATTGGGTTGAGTTGGTATTGATCCAATTTCAATTTCTTCTCCAAATCTGTTGAAAATAAAACCACGGTTTCCATGCATTTTTATTGTTTCTTATATTACGAAGAATATGTTCCCAGTCCTCACCAGCTGAATCTCGTCGTAGAACCTCCAGGCACAGATGTCCACAGATAGGAGGATCGTCAAACCCCTGAATACGCTCTGAGTTATAAACCAACCCTTTTGGCCCCAAATACCTGACTACTTCTATTGGAGGATTGACATCGCCATATGAATCAAAATAGAATTTCTTTTCACCACGTTTCACATAACACGTCCAGTGAGTACCACCAGATGAAAGGTCACCAAGATTTACAATACCACGTTCGATATTTGTAGGTTTGTCTGGAAGTAACTGTCGCATGAAAACACCTCTAAACTCATTAATGTTTAATATACCTGCTAATTTTTCTATTTCACCAAGAGACAGCGGGAAGATCTCTTTTTTTTATTCACAGACAACAATGCATCAAGCTTCCGACCAATACGTCGTTTCAACCCTCTACCCGTAGGGTCTTTTTCAATAATGGTGTCCAACTCCTCATCGACTAAACTCTTTAACCAAGGTATAAATTTTTCTCTCAGTAAAGGAGCCACCTTTCTTCTTATTAATGGAGAGATGAAGCGTTTACCTCCAGGAACTGACGAATCCACCATTTCCATAATTTCCTTCAAAAACCCTCCTTGTTTATTAGATACGAGTTGGTTGTAACTTAGAAGCAATTGTAAACCTTTTTTGTTCTTAACAGCTCTAGAAACGGCTTTGTGTTGCTCTCCAGAAAGAAGTATACGATCACTTCCGTGAGACAGCTGTTCATTAGATAATCTGATTACTGTAGGTTTCCGTCTTTTGTACGCTGTACGAAGCTTACGTTTTTGAGCTTCGGATAGCCGAACTGTATAATTATGCTGACTTTCCATTCTATACGCTTTCTTATATACAAAACACTGACATGAAAACAATAATTGCCGCCTACTAATGAAAAAAAAAAACATTTTTATTTTACTTTTTTTTGTTTTTTGTTTGTTTGTTTTTTTATTTGTTTTTACAGGAATTTGATTATGTTTCGAGTAATGTCATATGAGAAATGTGCCTCAGATACAACGACAACATATGCTGTGGTGCCGCTGCTCCCCTGTGGAGATGCAATAGCTTTTACAAAATCTAATTCAATCTGAATGTCACTTCGAGATCTGTCTGTTGTTGGTTGATGTAGATGTGTGTCAATTACAACCAAAGGTGAGTTATCAATAAATTCTTTCAGGTTTACTAACACGTTATTGTCTCCGAAGTTTATTTTTCGGAACCCTAGGTACTGATCGTACATGATCCTGTATATACCATTAGTAATATCAAAATTCTGCAATTCCTGAGGGTACCTTTCTCCATTAATTTTCACAGACACATTTTTGATGTTGCAGCTGTCAAATCTACTAGGATCTTTTGCCTGGGTGTTTGTTCTGTTTGTCTGAAGTGCGATTATAACAAATCTAGGATTGTACACATTTCTGTAAACACTTGTAATATCGAAGCTGAACGATGAACCGAACACCCCTCTTTTGTCGATGCATTGCCATTGAAAGAAGTTGTAGACTAAAGCATCCTTGTCACTCAGATGTTTCAAACCATCAATTAACTGGATTTTGGAAGTGCTGGTATAATCGACTATGGGGACTCGTAACACAAACGACTCTATCACAATTTTTCCATCGCCAGGATCCGTTGCTGTGGACCCTGCCCCTTTCCAGTGAAACAACGCATCATTATCTTCATTCCTAGTAAATGTGATTTCAAAACCTCCCTTGTACATCGGGTAACGTAGGTGGTCAAAGAACCCTAATCCTAAATGCCCAAGTGTGCCGAGTGCTTCAAACTTCCCACCTCCTGTAAACGATGATGAGAAACCACTACTTGAGAGTGTTTGTTTTTCAGTGTTACTGTAACTAACAATCCCCTTTATAGTGCTGGTGATGCCGGGGAGTTCTACTGTGTCGATCAATGTATTGTGTTTCCTCAGCTCTATTCTTGAAAACAAGAAGGCCGCGAAGTTGTCTACCAGTTTGACGGTAGAGTTAGTTTGATAATCAGATCCATCAGATTTTTGCACATACTTTCCTTGAATGTGGTACATTATGCGTGAATCATAAAATGCGTCTCCATGATCCAGTTTGAATGTTGTATTGTTGTTGGGTGCATTGAAGTTGAGCTCTGAAACTGGCATTGCAGTTCTATACTCACTTCTTGCTATACCGCTCGAAAATTCAATATACAGTTTCTCCATCACTGGTTTTTACCACTGATCACTGTTCTATTATATCCTCTCTTATATATAGGGTAAAAAATATTTGCTTTCATTGCTTTATATATCTGATGGGTAGATACATCCTGAAGTTCCTAACCCCATACCGAGTTTACGTTTCAACCACATTCCTCCTGTTGTTGCTAGACCGACCATACGCTCATTCAAGTCAGCATCATCTGAGGTAACCCTCTCCCAAGCTTTCTTTTGTAATATTTTGTCCGCCTCCCACCTGTCTTCTGTGTTTTTATGATCCCTATACCATATATCATGCTTCTTACAAGCTTCATCGAGGGGATTAATTCCCTTATCTCCCCTAGCAAGTCTCTTGTCAAGCTGGGTGCCGGGCCCACAGTAGTTGTACGTATCAAGATTCCAGTTCTTGGGCGCATGTAACTCGAATGGTAACTTGTTAATGATGTCGTTCAAAAGCCCTTTACCTTCTATAACATGTTCAGGCAAAACAGACAAACATCTGACTAGGTACTTCAACCCTTTAGGTGTAGCAATTAGGTCTTCCATTTCATCGTGAAGGAAATCAACCACAGACAGTTTTTCATTATGAAAGTTGTTGTTCCCAGCTTCTTCCTGAGCTTGAATGTAGTGTAACCTGTCAATGAGGTCTTTGAAGTTCTTTATGTACTTATATTCGACCGGACTTTCATTGTAAACCTTTAACCCTGAACCAATTGTTGCCACTTTTCCATTCACCAACTCATCCCAAATAGGTTTTATCATATGTTTCCACTTTAGTCCTTGACTTGATTTGGGACGATTACTTTTGGGATTGTTTCTTTGGAAAAGCGAGTTTGTCCTCACCAACATGTCCTTGTAAGAGTTCCAGTCTTCATCGGTGTACAGATCCTTCTCTACTATATTGTTTTTCGTCAACAATCTCCAAAGACCCTCAGTCCCTTTGTATTTCTTTTGAGAGCTGACTAATATAATGTCATCATAATCAAATGTAATCGGTTCGGAACCGATCATCGGCTGCTCTAGATTTTCATCGTACCAAATACCAAACTGTTTGTCGTTGGATTTTGGAAGGTATCGGGCTCCTAGAGAACCAAGTGTTACTACTTTAGAATCCATCAACTGTTTCATCGATTGCTCTTGAGGTTGTACTTCTGGCTCATCATCGTAATCTACATCCTCAAACGTTCGACGATCTGATGCTTGAGGTTGAAATCTTACCAACTGTTTCATACGGTTTTGACTACGTATCTTTTGTGTTTCCAATTCTCTATGTTGTTGTTCCCTAATGGCTCTGGTGATTGGTTCGTACTTTTTCTCATTTTCACGAACATCTTCTAACTCTTTAAAATGGGTCTGAGCAAACTCACTTTGTAATTTCCGGTTTAACTCATCCAACTTTCTAGCTTTAGAAACAGTGAGCGGTCGATCATGTGTTATTGATATGTTACGATTGGCAGACGTCTCATTAGCATTTGATGATATAGTATTTTTGTTTGAGAAGTTTTTTAATTCATCCTGTTCAGCACGTTTGAACTTTGCAGCCAAGACACTCTGAATTTTTTCAAGTCGCCTTGCTTCTTTTGCATCTAGTTTATTCGCCATGTTGTATACTTATAGTAATAGACACAGAGTTATTCTTCAAATCTTTCAAGTCACGTTTACACTGGAACGTCAAATTACGTTTATACTTAAACGTCAAATTACGTTTATACTTAAACGTCAAATTACGTTTTATACTTAAACGTCAAATTACGTTTATACTTAAACGTCAAATTACGTTTATACTTAAACGTCAAATTACGTTTATACTTAAACGTCAAATTACGTTTATGAACGTTAAATTACGTTTATACTTAAACGTCAAATTACGTTTATGAACGTTAAATTACGTTTATACTTAAACGTCAAATTACGTTTATGAACGTTAAATTACGTTTATTTATGAACGTCAAATTACGTTTAGAGAACGTCAAATTACATTTATACTTAAACGTCAAATTACGTTTATGAACGTTAAATTACGTTTATACTTAAACGTCAAATTACGTTTATACTTGAACGTCAAATTACGTTTATACTTAAACGTCAAATTACGTTTTATACTTAAACGTCAAATTACGTTTATACTTAAACGTCAAATTACGTTTATGAACGTCAAATTACGTTTATACTTAAACGTCAAATTACGTTTATACTGGTACGTTTTACAACGAAGTATTATTCAACACTTAGTTTCCTTTTTAAATTGCACATATATTTCCTTTCTTGTGGTTTAGCTGTAGTATTAATAGATATGAATCCATGAGGTGTTTTCCAACACTCAAAACAGAGAGCCTCAAATTGGTTGAAAGTCATGTCAGAACCTACAAAGTCCTGGAACACTCTCTTTGTATAGTACTTGTTCATTGTAAACAGACACAACAGATTAACATTGTTTCGTATGACCTGCATATCAACCCGACCATAGCTCTGACTCAGGTAGACACAAGAAATCCCTTTATGACGTCCTCTAATGAAATAGTCTTTGATTTTAGTTTGCTCTTCTAGGAGGCAGTCATCGAATACCACAAGTGAGTTTGGTTTGCAGTCATCGATAGAAATGAGATCTTGACAAGAAGAATAGAAAAACGCAATGTGTCTTCTAAGGTTTTTTTCTAATCTACTGTATTGTTCACGCAGATCTACATATGCAGGTTGTTCTATTGAACGACTAAACACGTATAGATTCTTGAACGGAACTCCATCTTTGTTGTAAATGAAATTCAATAACAAGTTCGTTTTACCACACCCAGACGGTCCTACAATAAGACACCGTAACGGTCTAGGTAAAAATTGGTCTTCGAATTTCTCTCTGCAATACACTTGAATTTCCATAGTATGTTCTCTTACATACATTTAAAATTTAACAGTTTTCGCATATTCTATGATGACCCCATGCTAGGGTTCGGATATTGTCTTCGAGTACGAAACGCTTGTCGTCCTTTGATGAAAGTACCACTTTATGGTGTTCTACGCTGTAGAGATTGTGTGCTTGACTCCGAATTGTATTCATCGTTTTGTAGTGCTCGATGTTACTAAACAAACAGTCTTTATAGTTGCTAAAGGTAATTTCATTTTCAACTACAGCTTTTTTCACGCCCTTAGACCTCTTTATGAAATGGTTGTCTTCTATATTGCTCGCATACATCTTGGATCGTAGTCCTACAAACTCTCGCATGATTCGACCATTAAGTTCATCTTTCATTTTACCCAGAACTTTTTTGTTTACGTGGGGGAGCCCATATTGGTTGGGGTTGGGGTAGTCACTTGTATCAAATAATCCAATTATATGTTTCATGTCTTCGTAGAAGTTTTTAGTTTTGATGTCATATATCAGGGAATCGGTATCGGTGTACACCATTTTTATATTAGATCCATACTTCTCTTTCATTACATTGTAGTGGAAATCATACATCAGTGTCTTTGATATGTCTAGAATACTCATACCTACGTAAATAGGTTTATTTAACAAAAGTTTTTTCTTACTAAAATGTACAGCAACTAGGTTTTCTGTAAAGATGGTTCGACTCTTAAAGTTCGGTTTGCTAACCCATCTTTCCACTAATTTGGACTTAGTACCCAAACGAATGTCCACACGATTTCTCATATTTTCCATAGTTTTTCCAAAAACTGAGTTGTTCATAAGTTTGAAAAAGTCTTTCTCAAAATCATTTTTCGCCTTTGTACGCTCCATGGTATTCAGATTAATGTACGGTTGCAACCAATTGCTTTGACTGAAACTAAGAACTCTATGAACATGTTTTAGTTTCATACCCAGACTCAAATAAAGCTTTAAATTTTTGTAGTGTACGACATACTTTTCTTTGCTGTAGAGAGTTGTCAGAAGCTTTGCCATTTTCGATCCTGGTGGGACTCTACGTTCTGGAGCGAGAGGTAGATCAGAGTGTACGTCGTGTAGTTCTTCAGGATATTCCAAATCAACTTCTAATATGTAGCCTGTGGGTGAATCGTCACTAACTTTCATTACATCGATGTCTGTACTGCTCCACTGAAAGTTTGCATATGGTAGTTTTACAGACATTGCCCACCCATACAGGTTGTTTGCATCCAAGTACATGAGGTAGTTGTTTGGTTTCGATTTGTCGTAGTCTTTCATGTAGGGATTGTTTGCCTTCGCATATCGATGAGAACACTGTGAAATACCACCACGAATACCTTTTTCAACCATGAGTACCATATCGATGTCAGTCAATAGGGACAGTTCGACTTTTGTAATTTTTAGCATTGCGTTCCAAGCCAACCCAGGTGCTGTGAAATACCATGCAGGATCTAATTTGTATGTATTGAGACATACATCCCTGAAGTTTTCCATAACATCTGCAAGCAGCAAGACATCGGTTTCGTTATATAGCATTGTATATTCTTTCATGTTCTGAATGTTAAAGGCGGTCCATACATCGCACGCATGTTTGTAATCTTCATTTGTTATGTGTTGTTTATTCAGTCTATTGTAAAATTCTTCTTGACTAGGTAGTGATGTTTCACTATATTTTTCTATACTGTCCATGTAGTCGTAAGGGTACACTCCTTTTCGTAGCAATAAATTGAGGTCCTTACCATTGTAATATGTTGAGATGTGTTTGAATTGAGATCTAGTCAGATTCTTTGCCAACCTATCGAGACTTTGTGACATGAACTTGAATGAATCGATGAATCGTAGTTCAATTCCACCTTCCACACTGACCGTAAAGGAAATGTACCGCTCCTCGTTGTTGGGTATCAATGATATGCGATTTTCGAACTTACCAAACTCTTTAATGAATAGGTGAGTGTCGTAACCTGCTAAATTATGAATGAAAACAGGAATGAACCTAGGTTTTTTGAAATTGATGTTACACTTGTTGTGAGCTGCTCCTCTAAACAAACCCGTCAAATGGTTATGGTCTCTAACACGATCATCACCAAGAAAATTTCCACAGATATGACACGTAGTAGTAGATTCAAACATTTCCTGTTGCTCTTTTGTCATCAACTGCATGGGGACTATTGCTTCACTCTTGTAAAGTTCATTAATCCTTATCGACTCCTCAATCAATGATTTTACAAATACATGTGCAGCATCGTCTCCAAAGTATTTAATCGGTGGTTTGGAAAAGCCGTCCTCTGACACCCCATACATACAGAAGGAAATGGCATTATGTTTCTGATATTTGATAGTGAACGACTGATGATTACCATTACAATCCACTTTACACGGTTGACATGTTGAAATAGGTGCTAGACAGCATTCAAAGTCTGCGTAATACACAAAGGGCACTCTCATTGAGCAATTGAAATCTTTAAATCTAATTACAGTTCCTGGCTCTGGTAGTTCCAATTTCACAGCATCGTGTGTGTTACAGTCTTCTCTATGCTTGATGAGTAAATCCTCTCTCGTAAAGTGTTGCAAACACCTATTGCATATCCACATCTTATGTCCATTTCGTGAGATCTGTGAACTAACCAAACGGGACATATCTTTGATCCAGCAGTAGTGAGTGTTTGTTTTTTCTCTGATAAACAGTAGATTAACATGTTTTTCCATCTCGTTATCAGTTATTCTCAGCGGGAATATATCGAACTTGTCATCATAAGCATAGACATTAACAGAAATTCCACTACGTCTTTCAAACTTTGCTATATCATCAAGTTTCATGGGGCATTCGCAAGTTGCTAGTGCATGAAGCAGCTCTCGTTTGAAAGGTTCGTAATTGCTGATTCTTTCTGGATGAACCTTAACTGGATGTAAAGCTGCCAGAATAGACCACATAAAACATTTCTGATCTTCGTTTTTTACATTAATAACAGCCTTTTTGGATTGAATCTGTTTTGGTAGAACCACATAGCTGGATCCGTGAAAAGGAACGTATCGGTTGACTCTGATCTCCAAGTCTTTCACACTTTTTAGTGACCATTGAGAACCGTTTGCCTCAAACTCCTCCATCTCAACCAACATCTTAAGTTTTGCTGAGTTATAATAGTCAGACAGAGACGTTGTCGAGTAAAGAATTTCATTTTTCGTTTTAAAGTTCATGACTTGAGTCACCTCCACATCGTTTATTATTTTCTTGAATTCAGCATGATAAACCATGTTTACCTTAAGATTTTTTTCTTTTACAGCTTCCTGAAGTTTTTCAACAACGAGTGGTTTGCATATCTCAAGAAACATTTTTGGATCTTTGATCCCACGTTTGTTCATAATCACATACGTTTTCAATCTTCCCGTGAATGCCGACTGGACTTCTGATATTTCATCAAGTATTGTCTGCGACTCCTCTGGAGTACGTACCGGAACCAGATGAGGTGTTGAAGGTGATTCTGTTTCAGACAGAAGCTGTCTCTCTTCCATGGTAGGGCTAATCGAATTCTCACTATTAATTGTACTAGTCGGTGTCTCACTAATAATCTTTTTCACACCTGTAGGAATCTTTTGTGGTCTAGTCGGTTTTCGGATCATCGCTTCAAGAGCTATATCGTTTGTATTGACCTTCGGTACTTGTTTGACTTCCCTTGGTCGTTTTGGGTATTTCTTTACCAGCATGTTGATGTCTGGAGTGGGTGCCGGCAGTCTTGGTGTCAGTCTCGTAATGGGTAATATTTCACTCCTGTATCGAGGACCTTCATGAAGTGCTGACAAACGGATATGACGTTTCGATTGTTTGTGACGGTTCCAGTTGGATGACTCTATTGGTGTTTCACAAATCCAACACATTTTACTTTTAGGAGCTGGTTTGATTTCCATCTTTTTCAGACGTTCGTTATATGTCATACCATGCTGGTTTTTGGCACATTTCTGAGATTTTTGGTGCCGAGCCATGTTGGAAACCGTTATTTCCTTACTGCATTTTGGACATGGTTTCTTCTGGGGTTTTATTTGAGCACGTACATCGGTCGGACTAAGCACGTTGTATGTTGGACTCTCTGGGATATGTAGTGGTGAATGGTATACAGGACTATATGGTATATGCAGTGAATAGTCTGACTTATCCGGAACTTCAAATGGTGGTGGACCAAGTATTGATATAATTTTCGATGAATCGGGGTGTATCCTTTTTACTGGTGGTTCAAACTTTGGAGCGTCAGCTGTAGATGGACCAATTATAGCTCTAATTTTGGAATAGAAATCTGGAGTGTCTAACATAGACAAATCAAAATCAGCAATCGCGTCTTGTTCTTCAGGTCTGAGATTTGAATAGGACTCTGGCAATATAGACATATCAAAATCAGCAATCACGCCTTGTTCTTCAGGTCTGAGATTTGAATAGGACTCTGGCAACATAGACATATCAAAATCAGCAATCACGTTCTGGAATTGATTGTCACTCACAGCATCAGCGTAGTTTTCCAACATAGACATATCAAAATCCGGAGTTTGTCTATCTAACGTGGACATGCATTTCTTTGTTTTTTTATGGCGGGACATGGAGGAGTTCCTGACTTCAACACCACACCTTGAACATACTTGTTTCATCGAAGGAGGTTTTTCATTGAATCCGTTGGAAGAAGCATAAGCTGGTGGATTTGACGCTGACATACACTTCTTTGTTTTTTGGTGGCGGGATAGGTTAGATGCAGTAACCTCAGCTCCACAATTCGGACATTTCTTGACTGATGATCTTCGAAGACCGTCCGTAGCATTGAGAAATGCTGTTTGCTTGCTAGCAGGAGAAAACGCCATTATTACAGAGCTGGCTACTCTCTTACTGTATGGGCGATTGACGATGGAAAAGGATGAGGTATGGATGCACTTCTTTGTTTTTTGGTGGCGGGATAGGTTAGATGCAGTAACCTCTTCTCCACAATTCGAACATTTCTTGACTGATGATCTTCGAAGACCATCCGTAGCATTGAGAAATGCTGTTTGCTTGCTAGCAGGAGAAAACGCCATTATTATAGAGCTGGCTACTCTCTTATTGTATGGGCGATTGACGATGGAAAAGGATGAGGTATGGATGGATGAGAATAGGAAGAGGAGTAGGAAGAGGGTGGGTGTGTGGGATGAGTGGAAGGAAGGATGAGAGCATTATTAATACATTTGACTCTGAACTAGAACATAGTTTTTTTGTAACTCTTTTTCATAAAACGATCCTATTATTTCCTCACCAGACTGGTCTGCTATTTTGTAGGTAACAGGGCAAGTTTTGTTGACGGCCACAATCCGAAAAATTTCTCTTGTCCAATTTCTGCGGTATTTATTTCCAAATACATCTTTCTTTATAGTAATTCTTACACGGTCTCCAACCGAAAGTCTGGGTCTGAATACTAGACATCGTCCAGTGTTTGCGTACATGTTTCTTAAAGTTTGTTCATTGCTTGAATTCACTTCTGATGGGCTCATCTTTATAGTGCTATGAAATTTACTGTTATATTGACGTAGAAGCTTCTGTAAATGTGACACCCATCTAAAAGAGTTTTGAATTTCAAAGTGCACTTTCATTTTTTCATTGAGAGTTCTTTGGAAACGCTCTATAATGGCACTTTTTTTCCTCATTTTCAGTATGGTATAACTTTATTTGATTTTTGTGTAAAAACTCTCTAAATTCCTTATTAACAAATTCTCGTCCTTTATCCGTGTGAAGAAGGTTCGGGGGTTTGTGACCAACCAATTTCGCTCTTCTTAATATTTTACCAAACGATTTAGTAACCTCTTGTGAGCTTTTAGTTTTTAATGGTTCTGACCACGCATATTTTGAAAACGTATCAATTACATTTAAGTATGTATCTGAATCCATCATTTTCCTTTGAAAACCTAATCATTACAACAAGGTCTGCAGCCCACAAATCATCAATACCCAAAGTTACAATTTTTCTCTTAGGGAATCGCTTAACCACAGGTTTATGAACCTCTAATGCTCGAAGCAGGATTTCTTTCCGACTTTTCTGCTTCATTAATTCCTAATACTGTCCACAATACACTTACAGTATACCAAACTAGTAATTTATAAGGTGCGGTGTCTCGCGCGGCGCGGCGGTGACTGGACAGTGACGAGGCGCGTACCGATTGTTTGTATACTTATAGAAACAACACGCGGTGTCTCACACGGCGCGGTGGTGGTGACGGTTCAGCAGTCGCGCGGCGCGGTGATGACGAGGCGCGTGCCGATTGCTTGGTGGTGACGGTTCAGCAGTCGCGCGGTGCGGTGCTGACGAGGCGCGTGCCGATGCTTGTATACTTACAGTAACAACGCGTGGTATCTGCGCGGCGGCGGGACAGCGATGACATGCGTGGTGATTCGCGCGGCGCGGTTCTGACCACCCGTACTCACACTCTTAGTCGCTCTCTAAAAAATTCTGTCCCAGATTCGGTCTCACACGGTTTGTCCCAGCATACTCACAATTGTGGTAAATAAAAACGCGTGGTGGCGGTGGCGGGACAGCGATGACATGCGTGGTGATTCGCGCGGCGCGGTTCTGACTACCCGTACTCACACTCTTAGTCGCTCTCTAAAAAATTCTGTCCCAGATTCGGTCTCACACGGTTTGTCCCAGATCCGGTCTCGGGTGCGTTGTCCCAGGAACGGCCAAAGTATACTACTTTCCCATATACAAATCTAACGACTTTACAGATAAAAACAACTGACGCTTGCAATGCAACTTTGTTAATTGTTTTTACTGCAATAAAGAATTATTATTATTATTATTACTTCCGTCCAATCTCTTTGCTAAGCGTGTTCTCTAAAGTACTAGAACGAATAGTTAAAGGTCAGCTAGTATCTTACCTGCAAAAACAATAACATTTTAAGTGAAAATCAGTATGGTTTTAAGGCGTGAAAATTGTATAAATGATGCTTCATTTTGATATAAATAAAGATTTAAATACCATCATATCTAAAAAATAGATGCATGCTCATATTCTTAGATCTGAAAAAGGCGTTCGACTCAATCGATCGCAGTATTTTATTGGACAAATTAATAGCTATAGGCGTCCGCGGCACTGCTTTGGCTTGGTTTAGTACTTATTTCAAAGAAAGGCGTCAAGTGGTTTCAATATGTGGACACACATTAGTGACGAACAAACTGTCGATTACGGGCTAATCCAGGGCAGTACGTTAGGACCAGTTTTATTTTTGCTTTATATCAATAATATTTCCAGGATTAATTTATTTGGGAAGCTTTATTTGTTTGCCGACGAAAGTTTGATTTTTATTTCAAGTAAAAACTGGCGAGGTGTTAAATTAAATGCTATAAGTGACTTAAAAAATTGGTTGGAACAAAATATTTTTTCATTAAATATTTAAAAAACATTATTTATGCATATTTCTTTGCATTCTAGTACACAATATAATTTGACAGACCTAATAATTCATCAGTGCGATAGTTACTCGAATTCGACAAGTGGGTGAAAAGAAATAGAGCTCGTGAAACGCTACAAATACCTGGGAGTTAGAATGGATTTAGAAAACTATGTGAAATTTTAGCGGAAATGAGATAAAATTAGCGTATTTTGCTTACGTCCAGTCACTTCTTTCCTTCGCTAACATTGCGTGGGGCGGTACGTGTAAAACTCTTCTTGAACCTCGTTTCATTACGCAAAAGAGTATACTAAAGGCAGGTTTGAGGAAAAATCTGCGTTATCCAACTGAGTCTCTCTTTCAGGAATCCTCCCTACTTTCACTTCGAAAGTTATCAGGGTGGCTGGTCATCAGTGTTACAAACATTTTTGGGTGAAATTAAAAAGTAAATTAAATGTAATGATGCATGTAAGAGGTTCCAAGTCAAAACATTGGCTTCAAAAAGAATTATTACAATTTTTTCTTAAATAACCATGTTTTTAAAAATATTACAGCAATTTCTCAACTACCTGTAAACGGATTTGAGTAAATGGCGTATTTTTCGTATTCTACATTAAATTTTGAATAAGAATAAGTGAAAATTTTAAAAGATCAATAATAAAAACTCCATTGTTAATAGTTCCAAAGTTAAAAATTTAAGAATCTGTTAAAAATAAAAAAACATTGGTCTATTGTATTTTTCTACATCCTGTATTCAAGAAACTAGCTAAATATTTTAAAAACTCCGCAATTTTATAAGATTTCCAACCATACACTACACTATTGAATATGTTTGTTTCAGTGTTTTGAATACAAGAAAACACAGGGAACGTAAAAACTGTTCAAACTATAACTAAAATAAAAGTTTCGCTGATTACATGCTTACTATTTGTTTCAAATCTTAAAAATTTTTTTTACATTCTTTAACATGTTAAGACGAAGAAAAAATAAACAAAAATGTTTTTTAAAATAATTATTTTGTATTTTGTATTATTGTTATTATAATTGCTCATAGTTAAACAATCTAATAGTTCGCTTTTAATTAGATTGGGCTAAATGTTTTTAAAGAAATAATTGATTATGCATGAACATTTAACAAATGGGGTTATATTAAAAAAATTTATTAACTGGTTAAAAATCTAAGTATAAACACATTGTATTTATTCATTATAAAAGACAAGCAAGCAGTGAAAATACGATAATATGATTACAATCATATCGATTTGAGAACACTCTATACTTTATTTTATGTTCAAATTGCCCTCCATTTTCCCGAACACAGGCTTTTGCTCTTTTCCGAATGGCACGCACAGTAAACATTGTGAGACAACTCATCCCTCGCTTTGTTTGCATCGTCAAGTAAACGGTCGTGCAGATCCACTTCGTTGGGAACGACTGTCTTGTACACCAGGCTCTTCATGTATACCCAAACATAAAAGTCCATGGGGTTGAGATCCGGAGATCTTGGTGGCCAAGCAACAGTCCCTCCTTGCCCAATCCAAGTTGGATAGTTTTCATTCAACCACTGCCTTACATTGCTGGAAAAAGTGAGAGGTGCGCCGTCGTGTTGAGAAATTAACTCTTCTCTTTGTTGTCGAGTGAGTTGATCTAGAAGTTGAGGCAAGTTATGTTGTAAAAAGTCAAGATACTTTTCTCCTGTTAAACTTCCATCAATGACATAGGGTCCCAATAAAATATTACCAACTACTCCCGCCCACACGTTTATTGTGAACCGATGCTGAAAAGATTATTCTCTTATAGCTCTAGGATTTTCTGTAGCCGAAACCTGCATGTTATGGGAGTTGAAAACACCCTCTCTTGTAAAACTGGCTTCATCTGTCCATAATATTTTTGTTAAAAAGTGATACTCTTCAATGTCTTTGTTTAGGAGCCATCGACAGAACGTATATATATATATATATATATATATATATATATATATATATATATATATATATATATAGGTATACATACGTATATACGTAATGACGAACAACATAGTGGTAAATAAAAAAATCAACTTTTTTATTTTAACACAGTTACGCTTTTAATAATGAAATCATTTACAATCTCTTTTATAATGAATTAAAATTTCTTAACTTAAGATATGACTCTCTCAATTGTCTTTAAAATATTTCTATGATTCCATGACGTCATTATTAGCGATTTCATTTGGTTTCTGGAACTTTGTTACGCCGAAAGAGGCTATTAATGTTTTATCTAGAAGTTGAGCTTCAACCTCTTTATGAGGGACTTAGTAATACATGCTGTTTGTTTAGTAATTTAGTAGCATTGTAAACAGTAATCTGACATTACGTGATTCTTGACAAATTAATAATTTATAGAGTAGTACAGTTCTGATTAATATTTTTAATTAAACTAATTATTATGTTTTTTTAACTAATAAGAACAAAGGTATTCTCAGTTATGTTTTATATTTATTTTGAAAAGGAATCTTTTTAACATAAATAATTTTACTAAAACTATGCTTTAGATTCCGAAACTAAATGTTTAATAACCTAGATGTGTTTCAAAATGAAGAAAAAAATTGTTTGTACTATGAAAAGAATCAAAAAGACGAAAATAGATTTAATTCTAATTATTTGTAAAGGTTAACTTCAGAGTTCCGGTGATGGTTTCAGTAACTAATTGGTTAAATCAAAAGTTACAGACCCTATCTCTCCTCAAATATGCCTAATATAATTAGTATTTAATTAAGTGTAAACAATTAAATGTTATTAAGATATGAATTTATTTCATAAATCAAACCATTTGCTTATTTCTAATTATTTTCAATATATCACTGATATTGAATGTCTGAGTCATATCTCTCAGACATATGTAACTAAATATTTCTTCAAATAATCTTTAAACCATTTATCAGATATGTATAAACGGATATTATATAGCTTGGACCTTGTGTAGATAATTATTGTAAACTGATTCCTTCTGTACACTTAGAGTACTGAAAGGATTTAAACATATAAATCTGAAGTTCTTTTTTAGCTAAAAAATGTACAAAAATTATTCTTTAAGTAATATTTACACTTTTTAACATATATGTATGAACGGATAGTATATAGCTTGGACGATGTGTTAGAAATGATTTTAAAATGATTATTTCTGTACACATAGTTTATTGAAAGAATTTAAAAACATAAATATGTTACTTCTTAGCTTACAAAATATACGAACGTTATTTGTCGATTAAGTTAAACTTCCTCATGTAAAAGTCCTGTTAATTTTAATCGCGTTATAACTAAATAAAAATTATTTCATTGTGCATTTAAACTGCAATTATATAATTCCTAAGGGAAAACAAAATACTTAACATACTATTTTGATAATTTAATTTAAAACAATCAAAAACTTGAAAGATTTGTGTGAAATAAAGGTATGTTATGTAATTTGTTTGTAATTATTAACTTCTGTATAGGACTCATAAAATGAAAGCTATAACTTTTTTATTACCATTATGAGATGTTCAAACCACTACTTTAACACTAATAGGGTAGTCACACTTCATTAACTTCAATAATAGAGAAATAGTGATTAAAAACTATTATTTATAAAGAATTAAAGTGACTCATCCATGTAAATTCTTGTCCTGCTTCTGGCCATCAAATCGAGTTCATAGTGCTACTTCCGTGACTAACTGTGAATTGAGCAAAGTTTAAAACATTCAGTGACGTATAATTGTAGAGTTTCTTATAAAAATTAAATTATATCAATGTTATGTTGTTTCCATGGATATAAAATACCATTTTATATATATACTGCTGCTTACGTCTCACCATTCTCCTTATATAGCTGACGTCACGACTACTACTAACACTAAACGGAACGCTACCCCAACACATAAATTTTAATGTAATAAACTTGTGAATGACACATAATTATAACAATTATAATAAAATATTCCTCGTCTAAAGTTCTGATGTATGTGCTACATTATTAGAGTTTGGATACAATATCCAGGGACACTGTTAAAAATTACATTTTATACTATTACTATTTGGTCTACAATAGCGTAGTTTTAAGTTTAAAAAAAGTACTATAAAAATAACTAAACTATAATGCATAAATAATCATATTTAAGTTTATATTATAAATTAAACCTTTGTTAAATGTTTCGGCTGTGTAAATAATAACGCTAACCCTATTAGGCAGATTTAAACGAGTATAACATATAAATTTATGATTTAAAGCAATATAGTCTAGGTATTCTATGCTATAAAAATATAAGCTAACTGTTCTAAGTAATAATAAATTAGAATGCAATTTATCAATTAATTATATAATGAAATTAACCAATTAGGGGATGTTGCTTTTTTATCCAAGAAATAAATGAACTATACATTTTATCATGCCCAAAAGAGATGACTGTACATACACTGCGTGGATAATACAACAGAATATATATAGTGGAATGTTAAATATCCTTCCATTTATGGGTACATATATAAGCCCAATCAACAACACAATTTGTTTATTGCCTAAAATAGTAGCATGGTGCAAGCGTTAGGTATTCATTAGTTGTAGCAATAACTTCAAAAAACAGGTACTATCATTCAGATACATAAAAAACCAAACCATTTTAAAGCAACTAGAAACCTTTGCCATTGTTGGGAAAAATATGGAGTTGTTTGAAATTTTTATTTAAGCTAATTTAAAAAAAATCAGAATCAAATGTTATTAACCCAAAGTTTTGCATGTAAACACTACAATTGGCTGTATATCACCGCACCTTTTAAGTCGGAAATCAAGAAGACGAATTTTCAGGTTTATAATTTCCTCCAAAGAATTTATATTTGTTAAGCACAAAGTATAAATTATAAAAATATCTATTCTTTTTCAATATCATTAAATTTGACGTCAACTTTCGTAACATGTTGTCTTAAATTAATTACGTTTTCAGTTTCTTGAAAATCAAACTGTAAAATTTATAACGCCCAATGTCAAAATATTTTAATAAATACAATGTTCCTGGTTGTTGTTGTTATAGGGAAAGTAATGTAAGACTTCACAGAGTATTGCGTTGATCAGTGAAAGCCCCTTGAAAAATTCGTTCGTTGAAAACAGCATAATCCTGAAGGATTTGTCAAAAGAAAAATCGTTGAGGTATATGTATCGAAATAATGTGTAATACACCATATATATAAATTCTAAAAATAATTTATAGCGCAATACTAGATAAGGAACTTCCTACTAAAGTGAGTAGACAATCCTCCTGGCCATATCCCTATTGTAATGCACAAAGCAAGATTACGATAACCATCTAAGGCAGTAACCATGTGATTTGGGTTAGCTCCGGTATTTTGCAGGCATGTTATCCTTAGGATGCGAGCCAGTCCGTACTCAGTATTTAACCTCGAGACAACAACCCCAAACGTTAATCCAAGTCTAATCCTAGAAATTTAAAGCCACTACAGTAGCTTCGGTTCTGGACAACAAGACCCTCTGATCGAAAGCCTGCACTCCATTAGTAAACATATTCCCCTGGAAACAAATGTTTGCACTAGACTTGTGGTCCCCAATTCTGTCATGTGTCAATCAGAAGATTAGCAACTTAACTTGAGACACCAACTCGATGGTAGAACCTCCTCGCCAAAAAAGGACTGATGGCCCCCAATGATTCCCCATCCTAAAAATGAGAAGGCACGGTCCTGTGCTGGGTTAAAACAAAGACAATGCTACCACACCAGTTTACCTCTCTCTTCAGGGTTGTATTAGGCAACTCCGTAACTGTGGTTTTAAACTTAACAGTCACCATAATTATCAAGTCGACTCATCTGCATAAGCCTGTGCAAATGCATCAAAATGAGATTTCCTAACTGAGAGTGTTCCAAATAAATCACGACATGATGCATGTGTAGCATCGTACTAAATGTGTATCATCAAAATATTTCTACTAAAAATACCTATTAAATTTCTAAGAGCGTATTATTAGCTTGTAAGTCGGTAGATTTATTTCCAACCAATTTTTAGTTTGTTCCTAAAAGGGAACATATGTATAATATTGTAAGGTCAGACAGACTTTTTAAAATGTTTTGTTTCTTTTCATATTAAATAATGGACATTAAGTATATAAAGGTAACATTTTTAGTGATGTAATGCATACAATGCTTTGGGTGGTTTTGTATTTCCTTTTCTAATGTATATAAAAAAAACTGCTAAAATATTCCTAAGCAATGAGTGACTAACAATAGCTGCATATTTTTCATGAGAATAACCATCAGCTCTCTCCGCTTCATTACTCACTCAGTCCGACTTCACACTGAGTAATGTTTCATCACTTCAACCTTATTAACCGACTCAGTTTACTCGCCGACTAAAGTATGTATGCAATACATTTCCCGGATATTAGAGCAAAGAATAATTTTAATTGCAAAATTTTACCTTTACTCAATAATACGTTTTATTTGTTAAGTACTACAAAAGCATTTTCATATATTATGAGGCGTTAATTTACAGTACTTTGGTATATCCATTGTAACCACAAACAAAACTGCTAGAAACAACGCAAACTACAATTAATGAAATATGTTCATCAATATTCTGATTAACGCTTAATTAATTATACTTTGGCATGAAACAGATTTATGTTATTATAGGTAGTTTAAATGAAATTTAAAGATGACAATGGTATCTAATAATTTGTTTCTATAACTGTATGATTTAAATTATTAATTTTTAATCTCTTTTAAAATGGAAGAGAACACTACTGATAATCTCAGTATCTAATTAGATAAATTACACATTAAAGACTATATTTCCCTACAAATCTGGAGAATATCGTTTTTTAATTATTGAGTTTAAACTAGTTCATGCGACAAAGTTTTATATTTTAATCATAAGTCAGCTAGCATTTACTAATTTTAACTTATTTTAAATATGTACCCTACTATAAAATTCTTAAAAAAGTTTCCTTAGAGATTTAAAAGTAAATAATTCTCTTAGTAATCTTTACACGTTTTAAAGATATGTATGAATGGATCTGAAAAGAAAGATTGGATTATCAGTCTGTGGAACTTATATACTGATTCTTTTTGTACGCTTAGAGTACCGAAAGAATTAACAACCTTAAATCAGAAGTTCTTTTTATTTGTTGATTACCATAATGCTCACGATACAAGTAATATACTTAATGTAAAATTCCTTAAAGACTGAGGAAATCCTTTCAATTTATAACATTTTATTATTACATTGGTATTGTTTTTACCTTTTTTGCTGTAATTAATAATCGCAAAAACTAGGATATAAATTAATTTTGGTGAGACGAATACTGAGAGCAGAAACTTTGATTTATAAATAATTAAATCAACTCATCTCTAAGTCCTTGTGCTGACCCTGGTCTTTGCAATCGCACTCTTGGTGTAGATTTTCCACGTCTTGCGTGTTGACCAGCTTTGAACATGAAACTGAACTATGAAAGTCCTGGCCCTTGTCAAGCTTTTGTCTCCGAATTTTGTTATTGATCACGCTTCTCCAACACGACGTGGCATGAAATCAACGAATTTTGTAAACGGCACTTCGTAATTTAAAATATTGAAATACCTATCATTTTTTTTCCATAGATTTAAAAATATATAAACAGCTGTTTATGTTTAAATTTTGAATTTTTATTTTAGTTTTTATCTTTATTTGCTTATTTACGTTTCGAATAATAACATAAAATTAGGTAGATTTTTTGTTATCTGATTATTCATAAACATGCAAAATACCAAAATAATATGTTAACCATCCGAGTATGGTTTATGTGATAAATAATTATCACTTTGATACAATATCAACAGAAAATATTCGATGACATTTTATTGTTAATTAGTATATTTGTAACTAAAAAACGTCGTAGATTTAATAAAGTTTTCGCTTTGATGTATATTATTTAAGTAGTCTACATTACAGTACTGTTAAACAGCAATTGTATAGTTATTTGGTAAATAATTTATTATCTTATTAAAAAAACATAAATAATTACATAAGTCGGTGTAAGGTTGACAAATAAATATAACTTCATATAACATTTAAATAGTCGAGGTGATTTGCCTTCAGTTATTAAATCGTGTATACCATTGACAGCATGTGAAATATTTTCTTACACAATATGAAGTTATCAAACCTCTGCCATAACAATAGTATGGATGTGGCACTGGCTTAATGGACTGTTCATAATTATTGTATAGTTGACATTGATTGCTCTCCTGTACTTTAAAACATTATCTTACATAACATTATCACATTTACAAGTGAATAGATACAATAATCCACTGTTAAAAATACTAACTGGTATTTCTAGAGTCAATAACCGCACTATGCAAGATTTTGCGCTTCGGATCTGACAAAGAAAGAGACCACAGCTTCAGAACATGTGTGACCAGGCACAGTAATTCTCAGTACCTTCGATTCTCCTACTTATTCTGTATAATAAAACCCCCGCACATGCCAGAAGCCCACAAATATGGGCGTAATAAGCCTTAAGAAAGGATCTGCATCTTCTATTTTATAACAAAATTTTTAATGCACGGCATGTGTTGCAACAATATAAGCGTATAGATTTAAATACTATGTTGGATACTATAGGTAGTACCTTGTACACAGCGCCTCACCGCCTGGTTGTCAAAGTCTTCAAAGTTGACTTTTATCCCGTCGTATGTAACACTATAATCGTTTAAATGCCTTTATTAGTTGAATTAAGGATTATTAAATGTGGAAATGGCTTTTGTGGTTATCAGTGGACTTGACATCAGAATGGACATATACCTTCATAAACCCTGTAAATTTAAAAAATGAACTGCCAACTCTCTATATACATCATCCTCGTAAATATTATTCCTAACATCAACAACGGAGACTATAAATTGCAATGTTGTTTCAATAACTACATAAAATTTTCAAAACAACACAAATTAAAGAAACTAGTGCTATTTTTAAGTCATTTTACAAATATAGGGCCTAAGTGATTTCATGATTGTCAAACATACGTGATTAAGTTTCTAATTTGTTAAAACCCATAGCGAACATTGAAGGCTAAATGTCAAAGGAATAGAACGAACCGACATGGTATATTTTTTACTCTGAGCGAAGTAATAAAAAATGTTCTATCTGTCATAAACTCAAAAGGCAGCAAGAATATATTTACATTAAAAATATTTCCTCTAATACCAATGCCTCAGTTGTGACTAATATTTTTTAATTGAATTCCACAAAATCCATTGCATTGTTAATATTGTAATACCTAGAGCTCTTCATGGCAGAAATCTAGTCAATTAAAGCCTAAACATTGATTAAAAATTTTAATTATAAACCACTCAATTCTGTATAATTTAACCATGTTTCCAGCCCCTTTAGACATATTTTACTTCACTTAAAACACTATTGACTGAACAATAGTAAATACCAGCATTTTGGTGATCGATACATTTGTATGAAAACTTTTACCCAGACCAGATCGAGTTCAATGGGGGTAAGAGACGTAGTTTGGCGTATTAATATTTTGTTATATTAAAAATCAGATAATCCTCACGGTTTATGTGCCTAACGTATATATCAATTAATTAAAAGTCTTTTATTTGAATAAAAAAATACATTAATATCACCAATGATTTTTCTACTAATGGGTCACTCCTCAATTGTTTGAATTCTGGAAGTAACGCATAAGTTACTACTCATGTTTATTACAAAAATGTAATCACATCCAAAAATATGTGATTTAGTACTAGATTTCCTGCTTATACATAACTATGGGTAACCACCAATTAAATAACAGTAAAATAAAGTATGATAAGCTGTAGGCTATAGGTTGTGTCTTGCAATTATACTATCCTGTGTCTAATACTGCGTTTATTGAGTTGTTATGTTTTTAAATTGCAGCTTTAGTAGGGCTTTACTAGTTGGGCTAACAATGGGTTTCTTGGGTAGTATCATACCAAATGCCTAGTGAGATGATATTGTCACAATGATTGGTAACTAAAGATCCAGAACAATTTTATTGATTTAGAAGTGTTTTTATTTCTATTTCCCCTCCAATTTTAATTCGTTTCTTAAAAAAGCACGTGTTGGAAGGTACATATTCAGTGTTAGTTATTTTTCAAAATGTTTTGCCTTTTTTGATATTTATCAATGAACATATAATATAAGAGTCTCAATAGTAATACAATACATAATAAACGCTTCATTATATTAAATAACGTTTTCAGTATATGAATCAGTACTGAAATGTACAGCAACAGTTTATTATTCTTGTACTCTAAAATTATATACTCGATATCAGGTATTAGATCTACAAAAACTATTCCTTCACGACATATTTTTACATACTCACATAATTGGATGTTTTGCCTAAATGAGTTATAATAATTAAACTAGAGTAACCTAAAGTTTAATAAAATGGATTACAGTTAAATGGAAGATATATTCATATTTTACGTTATTTTAATTCTTAACACATTCAGCGCCATGTGTATCATAAATGATACACACCAGCACTAAACGTTGTGGGCCATGTGTATCATTTATGATACGCAAAGCTGTTTAGGCAGGGGCCGAGTTAAAATTTTCATTTTTACCGTCAGGGGCCAAGTGCGATTTAAGATCAATAGTGCTTTTAGAAACACAGTACTATAATTCTTTTTGAAATCAGACGAACAGTATTGGCAGTACATTAATTTTTCATGTCTGTGCAAAAATGATACACGTGGCCCAGAATGTGACAATCAACTAAATTTTGTTGGTAGGGGCCATGCGTATCATTTTTGCACACTTTGATAATTTTTGTATTATTATACTTGAATTTTACAAATAGCCCTGTTTTTCTGGTTGACATGCTGATTTATTGTTATAGTGTTAGAAAATGGAGGAAAATAATTGTACAAAAAAGACGATGATGAATTGACAGATTTTGACGAGAGCCAAATAAAGACGATAGTGATGTTGATTTGAGTGGGGAAAGCGAAGTATTTGACTCTGATCGTGATCCGGAATATCATCCAAGTGTGGACAGTGATTATAGTGACACTCGAAAACCACGATTCAGTCGACTATTTGAAAAACGATTTTAAAGACAAGGTGATCAAGACAATGTAGCAGTACCAATCAATCACAGCCAGAAAGGATGCGAGTAGTGAAGATAGTGAATATGAAAAACTACTAAAAAAGAAAAACTACCGAAAAAAAAGAATGCTGTAAAAGGGGCAACTGAAAAAAAAGAAAAATTCAAGCAAGAAGTATGAAGAAACATAAAGTTGACCACAACAATTTACAAAGAAAATTTACATGACATAAAAAAAATAATAACAGGAAAGTTACTGAGAACGAAACTGAACAAGACAAAGATGAAATAGACAAAACGGGTGACACTAGCGAGGAAGAAAATAAAGAGGAAGAGAATTATTGTGAAAAAGATGAAGATAATAATGGCGATGTTGATTTTGATGAAGATGACGGCAACGAAGAAGAAAATTATTAAGAGTCTCAAACAGCAGGAAAGGGAAAAAATAAAAAGAAAAGGAAGAGGACTGCAAGGGAGCATGAATATAAATTGACAGTTTTTGGAACATAAACAAGTTTACACGGTATGTGACACTTGCGAAGGAAATCCCTACATGTACCGTACGTGTTTCAACAACAAACACTAGTTTTCTAATTCACGAAAACTTACAGTTTTTATTTTAGCAGCTCAACTAATGATCTTTTATTTTATAGGTACCCATTTTATATTTTAGGAGTCGTATATAGACATTTGTATAATAAAACATGTTTAGAAATAGAGTGTATGTACTTCATTAGAAACCTGTGATCTAAACAGCAATCTGACGTCCTGGGCCGGAACTGGCCGGGTTCTGTGGTAGGCCTGGACCATGAGATTCAGTCTATAGTGTTAAAAGCATTGTAGAAGAGCTCAGTTTTGATACATATGGCTCAAAATAGAAACTGACGTATGTATCAGAAATGATACACGCGGCCCCACTTGGTAACATGGGGTGTGTATCATTTTTGATACACATGGCCCTGACCGTTAAAATATGGAAAAACCTAATGGTCCATGCTAAATGGATTGTGTCATATGCCCTGGCGCTGAATGTGTTAACAAATATCTATGACCATTATGGTAATGGTTTTCTCAAGTAGGTATTGACCTGAAACCAATCTATAGCTATCACATATCCTGCACAACTACTTTTATTTCATCAAACACTGAAAATAAATTATTAATTTATGCTGAAAAACCTCAATTTTACAAGCAACATGAGTATAATAATCTTAAAGATTTGTATATTTAAAATTAAAGTAGCATGACTAATGTGTCTTCAACAAAATATTACAATTATGTTATTAGTTAAGATTAACTGTGGAAACTGTGATGTCTGAACATTAATAGTGACTAACCTGCAAGTCCTAGTCCTGGTCCTGGTCCTCATACCTAGTTCTTAAAGATTTGTATATTTAAAATTAAAGTAGCATGACTAATGTGTCTTCAACAAAATATTACAATTATGTTATTAGTTAAGATTAACTGTGGAAACTGTGATGTCCTGAACATTAATAGTGACTAACCTGCAAGTCCTAGTCCTGGTCCTGGTCCTCATACCATGTTCGTAATGGTTACACTGTGTGCTGCGATTATGAGACTTGACAAATCTAAAATATACAATATACTAAAACAAGTCATTATTCCATTTTCGTTTCCCCGGATATACACGAGTTCGATATCTATTGTTGAGTATTATTTAATTTTTTTCCAATTTGTATCTTTTACCTTCAATTGTGGTTTAAACTCATGTCTACTACCATAGATTTAACTAAATAAATTTTATCGTTTTATATAAAATGTTCATGTGTTTTGTAATATGTTTAATAGTCACTAAAACTAAAATGTAAAGTGCTTTGGGTTATCAAGTCATTATTAGGAGAAATTGTGATTACTCAATAATACAAGTATCTCATTCTTGTAAGTACTACTCCTCTTGCATTTTTTTGTCAAGGATACTACTAACAAGAAATTATAATTTCTACTTGTCTGATCTCCTATACCAATACATTATATAGACAAACCACATTTGTTATAAGTTATTTACTATTATATAATTTGATAATTGTATGTTTAGAATGGTTATTTTGTAAATATCCCTCTGGGTATTACCTTTTTAGGCAATATTACTTACGTATTCAGAATGAAAACAAAATATACGCTTTGATAAACTCAGTTACAGTTATTTCTGAGGTTGAATGGTAGATGTTCCATAATTTTGGGGAGCATTTGTAGAGCAGGGAATTCTTAATGTTTCTAGAGCATACGTAGAACGAGAGCACCCTTTATCTAGGTTGTCTAACTGTGGGGAAAAGCGGGATCGGAAGTAAAAATATTTGTTACTCATCCATATAATCAGGTCTCATTTTTTATTCTTAGTCTTTAAAAGGGCGGCCGCCGATTTTTTTATGCTTTGAAGCATTGAGAAGCAAAAGGCAACAATATTTTAACTTCAGTAGTCTCAAAATCATGTAGAGGCATTCAAGCAGAGCTTCCTTGGAAAGTTTCAAAACATTTGACCAGAATGCAAATGATAAACCACTCTAAAATCACAAGTTAGTGAAAATAGGAGGGGGTATTTCAGATACTTCCTTCTGTTCTTTACATAATCTACGTAGCGGATCGACTCCAAAGAATGCTGAGTTTATAGAGATTTTCTTACTCATGACAGAAATCCCGTGATTTTTCACACCCCTCTCAAAAGAGACTACTTGTACTCAATGGACTTAAGCAGATCGTCCTACAATAACGTATATGAGGATTAATTAGAAGTGATTCCATCCTTAGGGAAGCCCCAAAATAGTAGTTCTACTCTTACAATTCTTATCATTATCAAGGATTTAAAGGCATTATCTTGAATATGTCTTACTTGGTATAATTAAAGTAATCCATGTACTTATTTTAACTCGGATTATTGGAAGTCTTTAAAAGGAAGATAAAACACTACTGCAGGTGACAAAATACGACCATTTTCAGATAAATCAAACACTGGAGCCTTGGAAAAGCAAGATCTTACAATTTAGTTAAAAACAAGCTTACTGTGTGGCTGTTCTAAAACACGTTGTAAATAGTTCTCATTTTTTAGACTATCGTGTGTGAGCATTATCGTTTTCATGAGATAGAGATTAAAAAGACAGCAACATATTTTTTTATAAGAAAACTGTATTAACTAAGTTACACACTCATAAAATCCGAAATGTTTTTAACAACGTTCAAACTTTCAACGAAGTAATCAGTTCTTTTTTAAACCTTTTGGCTGGATCTTCCATATCGGATATTGTTGATAACATTTGACAACTGTAATGGTTTTAACTGAAAACTGTTAATTATTAAAATTAATTAAGCATATTTAATAATTAAAAAAATCAATTTATTTGGTTAGCTGTATGATTTAATAATACTATTGTTCTATTTAAATATTTGTTGCTTAGAACGTTATTAAAGCAGATTACCCAGCAATGTTGCCTCTTGATTTAGCAGTTCAGCTGGACGCATTATTCTTCACATCGACTCTTTATTTTTTTAAAATATATTACAATTTGTAATTACTTAATACTTAATATTTTTTAGTAATATTGGAACCTAATATCCATTACTGTATTACTTCAAGTTCCACTTTTCGAATTTTCTGTTCTGTAGAGGAGAGATTTGGTGCTCATTTAGGAAACTAATTGAATATTTTAACAATTATAGACCATGTTTCTGTTATAAACTCCTTAAACTTTTTTAATATTAATTGATTTCAAACAACGTAAATCGTATTTTATTAAGGCAATTTAATCATTGTTAGCTAGCATACAATTACTGCAACTCATTTGAATATTTATCCTATTTGAACGTGCCAGAAAGATTGTTGTAAGGTATCAAATGCTTTTCATACCTCTTATCCACTAGGGCAAAATTGCTCATAAATTACTATATTGTAAGTCTTGTTAGGATAATTATTGTGAACAAATTATCTCTGTACGCCTTTGGTACAGAGTGGTTTAAAAACAACTTAGTATGCTAGTTTAGTAGCTTTCCTGAATAAATAAAATGGCTTACGAAACTAATATTACAAGTATAGAAGTTCAATTTCTTTGCAACTCCAAAATTATTATATACAAGCTTAATTATTAAAGTTTTTTTGTTGAGAATAACAGTCTAGGATGTTAATGTTTGGTGTATAAAGAGATAGAGGAAAAATATATCTAAGTAATAAAAGTAACTTATCCATGAGATGTCTGGTCGTAATAATCTGTTCCTCCTTCTGGTCAATTACATCGTGTTCCTGGCGCTGCTTCATTTAAGTGCTGCTAGTTGAAAATTGTATTAAAATAGTGCGAAAATACAACTTTTAACTGAACTAAACACATTTAAAACACTTGTATCCTCTTTTGTTTCCATGGATATTAAATAATTTATAGTAAACAACTGTTGCATTTCGGTGTGGTTTTATAATTTTTTAGACTAACTTAACTAGCTCGTTTATATCACGATGACAGTTAATCCAAATTCTAACTCTATGGTTGGAAATATATATTTGATTTTCAGGAGATAAACGTGTGAATTAAAAAAAGACAATGTTGAATTACTAATTACAACAAGATGTCAATGAAAAAATTTTCCATTTGTCTTTCGTAAACATTCCTTATGGCCATAGTCTGTGAGCAAAAACAAATCCTTATTTTTTCATATATGAAACAACAGGAAAAAGCATTTCAATATGAGTTCCAATAGAGAAGATATAATAACCAATGAATGTAACATATTATACGTTAAAAATAAATTAAAAAATTCGCATCTTCAGATCTAGCAATAATCTAGCAGGAGCACTGATGAGCGGCTTGTTTGTCTTGATCCCTACCGGACAGCTTTAGTAATTAACATTTAAGGATACTAGGTCTGGGAGTAAGAGCAATAATATGGATAAGCAACTTATTTTCCTTTTAAACAAGTATGACATTTTTTACAATTTTTATTTTATGCTCAAATAATTTAGTAAGTTAAATATTGATATTGTATTTCCTATGATTTCGTAAAAACTATACTTCACTGTAAAATTTATTATTATTACAACAAATAAATTGTAAAACGAAAGGAAATTTGATGTCTTGCATTTTCGAATTTTTATTTTCAATTCCAAAAAGACATAATGTTATTCTTGTATGATCATAAAATTTTTATTTCAAACTTTTTCCATTGAATGCATTTTTACCTCAGTGTCTTGTCACTTTTGTTCAGCAAGGAGGTGTACGCCATATCACGTGTTAGATTTCATGTCTATAGCTCATTCCACTCTCAAGGTGCCTTATAGAGGCATACAGAAACAAATTTTACATCCTCACCCGAAGACAAAATAGAAATCGTGTTAGCCTAATGAGGGGTAGGCTTTAATGTCACTCAGCCGAATTCTATGATTGGTCATACACCACCCATGCACTTTCAAGCACAATTTCAAGTCTACAGATAAGATAAATCTTTCTCGTAATATTTTACTATATTATGGTTCTTTCGCGTATTTCGTTCATTAGGTTGTATCTCGTTAGTAGTGTTAAAACGTCTGTTATATTTAGTTAAAAAAATATGATTTTGGGGTAGGTTGAACTGGATGTGCTAATATTATAAAATGTAATTGTTCGTATTTTTTTAAATTACTTATTCAGCTATTTTCTTATAACGGTTATTGTTATCCATACTAATAATGTTAAAAGCTATTATTTTACAGATTTAATTGGGTAATTATTACGCATTATATGAGAAATCTTAGCTCGATCGAGTAATGAAAATTGGTTTAATTTTAGCCACACAGAGCATTGGCAAGCTACTAGTAGGAATTAAATAAACTCTTGAGCTTATATAAAAATTCTTTGGTTAAAGTTTGTTTTTTTGACTTTGGACTGATTATGAAAAAAACAGGATTTTTCGGACATTTTTACTTTCAGTGATACAAGAAATCAATAAAACTTCGTTAAGAAATCACCTGATCTTACTCTGTTGCACTTTTTTCCGAAGTAACAGCACATGCAGGATGTGTAAGATTGTGGTCGTCTCCTGTATAGATCCCGTAAGCTCAGTTTCTTAATCTCAGTAATCTCACCTTAGACTAAGTGGCGGCCTGATAAGGCTCTGTGCCAGCCTCTCCCACTTTTGCATCGAACAACACTCAACCATGTCCTGGCTAGCAATCTATAACACTGGTCATCCTCCGAGACATGCTCTGTAAGGAGTTTTCCTCAGTGGCCCATGTATCGTAATCAGACCCATAATCTGAGAAGGCAGTGACCTACTTAAGGAGAGCAGATAAAAGACTCTATCCTAGTGAAAGTTGGCTGCAGAACTAGCCTACTCATACTTAGACCCGGTAGGAAATCTCCTACTCCCACATGTTCACTACAAGACATCCCTACAGGATTTATTACTAAAAGCAAACTTGAACACGTCGCTAGTGTATTGGACTCGGACTGCGGCCTCAGTGATCAAGGCTCTCCGCATTACTAAGGAATCATTCAGTTGTTATCCCAGTAGATGTGCGGAAATCGGTTCGTATTCCCTTCTCACAGGGAACACGGTTTGGATACATTAGAGAAAATATAAGTGTAGAGATAAGTAGTAAAATTTAATTTGATTTTAAAAAAAAAAAAAAAATAATAATTACACTGCATTAAAATATTTTTAAATATGGGCAAACATATACTACGAAACATGATTTATTAAAGTGAAATAAAATATTGTAATACTAAGTCATTCAACAGCACACGGAAGTGTTGTATAGATTGAATGTGCTCTTTAATGTATAATAGGATTTTAAATGTTTTACATTTTTAACGTTTGCCATGCAGTGTTGGTTGGCAATTTATATTAGTGTTCACTGCAATTAAACGACATGATTTGGACTGAGGTACGTTGCATTAGCAACTTATATACTAATACATCAATAATGGATTAAAAAAATTTCGTACCCTTTTAAGTAACTAAATTTTAAAAAGTAGGCAAAAAATAATTATAAACAAATTGAAAGCCAGATAATTTAGTTCAATCAATAGGTTTTTTGTTTACCCCAAGAGACTTTTGTTCTTCTTACTAAAATATTTACTCTCTGGTCTCCGCCCCTTAGTAATGTTATCGGCCAATAAACTTACTGGATAATGAGCGCCTCGGCCGTCAGGGCAGCCAAAAGGATAATTTGGAACAATACTTTCACTTTAACACCAAAACTTTACTCTTATTCTAAACAAAGAGGAACAAGATGTAATATCTTGGATATAAAAAAGAGAAATGCTTCATCATTCCATTTCCTTTATTTCCAATTCTAGCAGGGGCAACCTTTTTGGCTTTAACATTAAAGTTGGTATAATTAGGAGGTATGTTAATGTAACAAGAATAAAACAAGAAGAAATTGGGCCTCCTTACATTATTTTTGACTACTTTTTTTGCTTTTGGTTTTCAACCGACGAGGATTTAGAATCTCATAGCTAAAGGGTGTGACAACACCTTTGCTGCGAGTGTAACAGGAAATATAATTAGCAAGGGGGCTAATGGAAAACTTTTTGCTGAGATTCACCGTTTTCTTGGTCTCTAATAAAAATGCCGGAACCATTATAGATTTTTTTCTGACCATTGATATATATAATAACATTGATAATACCGAGCAATTTTACAACATTAGTTGGTTTTAATTACAGGTCACAATCTGCTTTAGAATGTTCACCTCAATTTCCGTCGAAAGTAATTGTAGTCCAATTTCGAAAACAGGCATATTAGACAATTTTAATAAAACTCAGGTATATATGTGGTTCTTCGGGTTTCAAAAGCAAATTTTTCGTTGTGTGAATTTTTTTTTCAAGTTTTTCCGTTTAGTGAAGAAAATTAAAAATTGTGTACCGCTATGTCTCAACAATATCTCACAAAGACAGCGGAATTCCCCTGGTTGTGTAGTGAGAATGAATCCGTCGGTTTACCTGAACGTCACACATAGTGTATTAAATGTTAGAGACTCATAGTTAATTATAATTAAAGCAACACTTTAGTTTAGTCACACACAATTAGTCTCGATTAGTTTAATCGTTAAGGGCGGGTTGTATTCTGACAAACAAACGTGTATCTTATCAAATATTTCATTAACCGATTGGTTTTTGGTTTATAATAACTAATCTATTTTTCAATAGACACCAAAACTATGTTTTTTAGACCAGATCACGTTGTTTGCGTAGATCGCATGCACTATCGAGTTATAAATTAAAACTCGTACGGATAAATTTAAAATTTTGAAAGTGTCGTTTTCTATAGGTACCTAATGTGTAACTATTTTTAATAAACTCAAAAACTTTCTCTATCAATATTACACACACAAGACTGATGGTATCACAGCTGAATTCGCAGGTGGTTCAACAACCACTTAAATGCAATTACGTCACAACCAATCATTTCACATCCGGTTATTCCCCGCACATTGTTAAATTGAAAAATTCACATTAAAATACAAATTAAATATTTCACTACTCTGATCAGTTATAGTGTCGGGATTCGAGGTGTTAAATAGGTAAAATCAAAACTGCAATTAAACTAGTGTGTCTTATGCGGACACAGCGATCAGCTGATATACCGAAAGTTTGGTAGAGGAAATGGTGGGGGTATTTCCCCTCATTCGGAGTATTTAGTTTCGTTATACTCACGCTAGGCGAAATACCTGTACAATCAAATGAAACTTTACAGGCAAGCAGCACTTCTTGGTCCAGGATGTTACACGACTCTATTACAGAGCCCCCGTAACTTGCGGGTCAGGACCAACACGTTGCAAGGCCCCGGACCCAGCATGAGGCGCCGATGTCCAACATGGTATTGCCTCGATTTACGCTCCTGGACTCAGCAAGTGCTGAGGTTCTAAACATATATATATATGAGTTATGTCCTTTAA